>NC_091336.1:12557209-12822209 GCF_038502225.1 Cherax quadricarinatus
ATCTGAAAACACTCACTTCTTCCATACTCCTCCTCCCCAATTTGATATCCAATTTTTCTTTATCTAAATCATTTGATACCCTCATCACCTTACTCTTTTCTATGTTCACTTTCAACTTTCTACCTTTACACACATTCTCAAACTCATCCACTAACCTTTGCAATTTTTCTTTAGAATCTCCCATAAGCACAGTATCATCAGCAAAAAGTAACTGTGTCAATTCCCATTATGAATTTGATTCCCCATAATTTAATCCCACCCGTCTCCCGAACACCCTAGCATTTACTTCTTTTACAACCCCATCTATAAATATATTAAACAACCATGGTGACATTACACATCCCTGTCTAAGACCTACTTTTACCGGGAAGTATTCTCCCTCTCTTCTACACACCCTAACCTGAGCCTCACTATCCTCATAAAAGCTCTTTACAGCATTTAGTAACTTACCACCTATTCCATATACTTGCAACATCTGCCACATTGCTCCTCTATCCACTCTATCATATGCCTTTTCTAAATCCATAAATGCAATAAAAACTTCCCTACCTTTATCTAAATACTGTTCACATATATGCTTCAATGTAAACACTTGATCTACACATCCCCTACCCACTCTGAAGCGTCCTTCCTCGTCCGCAATTCTACATTCTGTCTTACCTCTAATTCTTTCAATTATAACCCTACCGTATACTTTTCATGGTATACTCAGTAAACTTATTCCTCTATAATTTTTACAATCTCTTTTGTCCCCTTTCCCTTTATATAAAGGGACTATACATGCTCTCCGCCAATCCCTAGATACCTTCCCCTCTTTCATACATTTATTAAACAAAAGTACCAACCACTCCAACACTATATCCCCCCCTGCTTTTAACATTTCTGTCATGATCCCATCAGTTCCAGCTGCTTTACCCCTTTCATTCTACGTAATGCCTCACGTACCTCCACCACACTTACATTCTGCTCTTCTTCACTCCTAAAAGATGGTATACCTCCCTGGCCAGTGCATGAAATTACCGTCTCCCTTTCTTCCTTAACATTTAAAAGTTCCTCAAAATATTCTCGACATCTACCTAATACCTCCCTCTCCCCATCTACTAACTCCCCTACTCTGTTTTTAACTGACAAATCCATACTTTCCCTAGGCTTTCTTAACTTGTTTAACTCACTCCAAAATTTTTTCTTATTTTCATTAAAATTTCTTGACAGTGCCTCTCCCACTCTTTCATCTGCTCTCCTTTTGCACTCTCTCACCACTCTCTTCACCTTTCTTTTACTCTCCATATACTCTGCTCTTCTTATAACACTTCTGCTTTGTAAAAACCTCTCGTAAGCTACCTTTTTCTCTTATCACACCCTTTACTTCATCATTCCACCAATCACTCCTCTTTCCTCCTGCCCCCACCCTCCTATAACCACAAACTTCTGCCCCACATTCCAATACTGCATTTTTAAAACTATTCCAACCCTCTTCAACCCCCCCACTACTCATCTTTGCACTAGCCCACCTTTCTGCCAATAGTCGCTTATATCTCGCCCGAACTTCCTCCTCCCTTAGTTTATACACTTTCACCTCCCTCTTACTTGTTGTTGCCACCTTCCTCTTTTCCCATCTACCTCTTACTCTAACTGTAGCTACAACTAAATAATGATCCGATATATCAGTTGCCCCTCTATAAACATGTACATCCTGGAGCCTACCCATCAACCTTTTATCCACCAATACATAATCTAACAAACTACTTTCATTACGTGCTACATCATACCTTGTATATTTATTTATCCTCTTTTTCATACAATATGTGTTACTTATTACCAAATTTCTTTCTACACATAGCTCAATTAAAGGCTCCCCATTTACATTTACCCCTGGCACCCCAAATTTACCTACTACTCCCTCCCTAACATTTTTACCCACTTTAGCATTGAAATCCCCAACCACCATTACTCTCACACTTGATTCAAAACTCCCCACGCATTCACTCAACATTTCCCATATATATATATACGTATATATATATATATATTTATAAATATTATATATATATATTTATAATTATATATATATATTTATAATTATATATATATATATATATATATATATATATATATATATATATATATATATATATATATATATATATATATATATATATATATATATATATATATATATATATATATATATATATATATATATATATATATATATATATATATATATATATATATATATATATATATAGGGATAGGGGGGCAATGTTGCAGGTGTATGGTGTAGGAGGTAGGTTACTGAAAGCAGTGAAGAGTTTTTACGAGGATAGTGAGGCTCAAGTTAGAGTATGTAGGAAAGAGGGAAATTATTTCCCAGTAAAAGTAGGCCTTAGACAAGGATGTGTGATGTCACCGTGGTTGTTTAATATATTTATAGATGGGGTTGTAAGAGAAGTAAATGCGAGGGTCTTGGCAAGAGGCGTGGAGTTAAAAGATAAAGAATCACACATAAAGTGGGAGTTGTCACAGTTGCTCTTTGCTGATGACACTGTGCTCTTGGGAGATTCTGAAGAGAAGTTGCAGAGATTGGTGGATGAATTTGGTAGGGTGTGCAAAAGAAGAAAATTAAAGGTGAATACAGGAAAGAGTAAGGTTATGAGGATAACAAAAAGATTAGGTGATGAAAGATTGAATATCAGATTGGAGGGAGAGAGTATGGAGGAGGTGAATGTATTCAGATATTTGAGAGTGGACGTGTCAGCGGATGGGTCTATGAAAGATGAGGTGAATCATAGAATTGATGAGGGGAAAAGGGTGAGTGGTGCACTTGGGAGTCTGTGGAGACAAAGAACTTTGTCCTTGGAGGCAAAGAGGGGAATGTATGAGAAAATAGTTTTACCAATGCTCTTATATGGGTGTGAAGCATGGGTGATGAATGTTGCAGCAAGGAGAAGGCTGGAGGCAGTGGAGATGTCATGTCTGAGGGCAATGTGTGGTGTGAATATAATGCAGAGAATTCGTAGTTTGGAAGTTAGGAGGAGGTGCGGGATTACCAAAACTGTTGTCCAGAGGGCTGAGGAAGGGTTGTTGAGGTGGCTCGGACATGTAGAGAGAATGGAGCGAAACAGAATGACTTCAAGAGTGTTTCAGTCTGTAGTGGAAGGAAGGCTGGGTAGGGGTCGGCCTAGGAAAGGTTGGAGGGAGGGGGTAAAGGAGGTTTTGTGTGCGAGGGGCTTGGACTTCCAGCAGGCATGCGTGAGCGTGTTTGATAGGAGTGAATGGAGACAAATGGTTTTTAATACTTGACGTGCTGTTGGAGTGTGAGCAAAGTAACATTTATGAAGGGGTTCAGGGAAACCGGCAGGCCGGACTTGAGTCCTGGAGATGGGAAGTACAGTGCCTGCACTCTGAAGGAGGGGTGTTAATGTTGCAGTTTAAAAACTGTAGTGTAAAGCACCCTTCTGGCAAGACAGTGATGGAGTGAATGATGGTGAAAGTTTTTCTTTTTCGGGCCACCCTGCCTTGGTGGGAATCGGCCAGTGTGATAATAATGAATAAAATAATAATAATAATAATAATAATAATATCTTTATTTACTACACATACAAGGTATACAGGCCTAGCTGACATCAGTGACATACTACTGTATAGAAAGCCGCTTGTTATGCTGAGTATTTCAAGAAAATTAGGTCAGTGTCCCAGGATAACACCCACACTAGTTGACTAACACCCAGGTGCCCATTTACTGATGGGTAAACATAGACAACAGGTGTAAAGAAACACACTTAATGTTTCTGCCCTGGCTGGGAATCGAATATTTACCAAAAATAATATATGGCTAACCCAAGCCAGGTACTAGAAATAAGCCACGTTGACTTTTTTGGGGTTATCATAGGTTCTCTACACATATGCTGCTATGTGTGATAATCTATAGAGAGAAAATAACTTTTTTGTTTCATGTTTATGGTGGAGTACGAGTGTATATCATAGTTAGCCCTGTGCTATACTCCGTTTTCTCGAATATAAGCCACCAAGACAAGGATAGGAGAATGGCATTTGTTTACCATAACCTCTTCATAACTCTGTCGAACTGCTTGGTGTTATGCCAAATATTATTCATTCTGGAGTATTTAACATGTTTTATGTTATTTATATTGTTTCTTATGTCATATTAGATCAATTGTGATAGGCAAATAAGTTGTAGTGTTGATATTAGCATAATAATAAAGCATATTCTCCTACTTCATGAGACTAAGCTCATGACAACCGACAGTGGCTTCAAAGCCACCTTATCTTTAATGGATAATGTACTGTGTAGGTGCTTTACATAATGAGAAGCATTTCTTTTATTCATTGGAACCATAGCTAGGGCTAAAAGCAAGGAAGTTAAAACAATAAATGGAGAAAAAGAAATTGGAATGACTTATGCAGCAAGTAGCGCCACCAAATGGTAGCAGCAGGGTGGTGTGGCGACCCTGGAAATTTGAAATTATGCTAGCCAAAATTAGTGCCGAGTAACTGAAGGAACCGAATAACTGATTGCCGGATTTGTGAGGGAGGACTGTACACACAAACTGAAGAAGACATGTACAATTACATGACACTTGCCTTTATTGAAGATCTGGTGATGATTAATGGGATGGGAGGAGGGGAGAGTGTGGATGGTGTTAATGTTTAGAAGGGGAATCCCTTTCCATTAGTACTTAGAGGTGTCAAGACCTTTTCCAGGGTTACTTCCCTTCTTCTTTTAATGCCACTAGGACCAGCTGGAGAGTCACTGGACCTCTGTCGCACAACATATCTGGCCACAGAGCTCTGTACCTCCCGTTCCTTTAAGATTTGTCTAAAATGGGCCATAACATTGTCATTGTAATAGTCACCAGCACAGATTGCAATAGCTGTGTTAGGGTGATTTTCATCCATAAAGGTTTGTAGTTCAACCCACTTTGCACACATTTCCTTAATCTTTGAAGTAGGCACAATGGATTCCACAACTGGCATAGGCCTCTCAGGGTTAGCCCCAAACCCTTCAAAATCTTTCTTAATTTCCATACTAATTCTCACCCTTTTTATCACAGGGTTCGCACTAGAAGCTTTCTTGGGGCCCATGGTGACTTATTTTGCAGGTGCAATCACTAAAAACGCTGTGATAATATGAAATGTTCCTATTATATGTTTGGATGCGACTGCAGTGGCTGGCTTGTAAACAATGGCACCCACGGGACAAGTGAGGCGCGCTCAGGCCACACGTGGACATGTCTCGAACGGAACGAATCACGTTGGGCGAGTTTTTTAGCACTAGCCGAGGCAAAATTTTTGCGTTAAAATGTATCGCTAGGCAGATTTAATGTTATGCGATGCGTTCATTAGGCAAGGGTCCACTGTATATATATATACGTATATATACCATACAGTAGGGCCCCGCTTTACAGCGTTTCGCTTTACGGCGTTCCACTAATACAGTCATTTCAAATCATGACAAACTCACTATACGGCTCCCCCCACCTGACTTTCTAATGCGGTCACCGCGCCTCACCCTGTTTGTTTACATTCTTTCTGAGATCTGTAAGCACTAAGTCTCTCCATTATGTCTGGAAACTCCAAAATTTCAAGTGTTTTTAAAAGTTATTTCATATTTTATATATACTCTGATAATTATACTTATGTATACCTGTACCTAACACAAATAACCCGCACATAAAAGAGAGAAGCTTACGACGACGTTTCGGTCCAATTTGGACCATTTACAAAGTCACACTAACCAGAAGTGGAGCAGGACGGCTATATATAGGCAGGAAGAGGTGGTGGTGGTATTAGTAGTAGTAGTAGTACAAGAATAGTACATATATAATACCGACATGATGAAATTAAGACACATGCGCAACACCCAGGCATCCCCATCGTAGACGTTTCACCATCCAGCCAGCCACTGGATGGCGAAACGTCCACAACAAAGACACCCAGATGCCACACACGTGTACTACTACTACCACCACCACCTCTTCCTGCCTATATATAGCCATCCTGCTCCACTTCTGGTTAGTGTGACTTTGTAAATGGTCCAAGTCAGACCTAAACGTCGTCGTAAGCTTCTCTCTTTGATGTGCGGGTTATTTGTGTATCGTTCCAGTCACGGTATTGTGCCTTTTTTGTTATTTATACCTGTACCTAAATAAACTTACACACTGTGCTGGCATGCAGGTACACATTAAAATCAGGAAGAGTGTCTTATATCTCGAGACGTCATATTAGTAATGACAATAATACTCACCGAGTCTCATTTAAATGTCATATATTACGTTAATATACACATTTTCATTAATCCATCTATGATATTTTTTCAAAATTATATAATAAACACAATGCATAACATATAAAGATGATAAATACATGCCACAGTAGAATAAATATAAATATGAGATGTGGTAGCCAGATGACTTCCACAAATGACGCCATATTTGAAATAATAATAATAATCATCACCGAGTCTCATTAAATGTCGTATATTACGTTAATATACACATTTTCATTAATCCATCCATGATATTTTTTTCAAAATTATATAATAAACACGATACATAACATATAAAGATGATAAATACACCCCACAATAGAATAAACAAACATAAATATGAGATGATGTAGCCAGATAACTTGTACAAGTGACGGCAACAATAACATTTTCTCTAGTCTAACATAAGAGAAAATGTGTTACTGTGTAACACATTTTCTCTTATGCTAGTATGTAAGTCATATGTAAGTTAGTTTATTCAGGTATACACAAATACAGTTACATAGATTATCATACATAACATATGTGTAGAGAACCTAGGATAACCCAAAAAAGTCAGAGTGACTTATTTCCAATGCCTTCACTCAGAGTGTCATTTCTTCTAAAAATGGTGTTACATGAGAATGGGAGTGCTCTTCTTTATTTATTCTACCGTATCAATGTAGAGACAACTTGTACACAATGTAACTTGTACACAAATCAGACGTGTACACTTTGTTTACAAAACTTATGTTTAGTTTTAAGTAATAATTACTATGTACTATTATCTTATCTAATTTTAATTAGTTACTATGTATTAGGATTAGTTTGCCCAAAATGCCTCGGCATGATAGTGGCTATCTTTGTACTTAGCAAATCAAAATTGTAATTACACATTGTAACCTTTACCAAGAAATAAAATTATTATTATTATTATTATTATTATTATTATTATTTTTGTTTGCATAACTCCACACCTGTCCTCTCTCGTGTACTCATTCTCTCTCTCTCTCTCATTTATTCGTCTTATCTCGTTTACTCACCCCTGACCCTACATTAAGACTACAAATATTTTAAGGTAAGTAATGAGTGAACTGTATATGCATTTTATCACTCTGGGATGCTTAAATATCATAGAATAGTATGTGTGGGTGGGTTGGCCTGGTATGGTAGCCCGGCTGACTACCATACATACCACACTTGATTTCTTACAATAAATACTACTCATCTCACCCTAGATTAAGACTACAAATATTTTATGGTAAGTAATGAGTAAACTGTATATGCATTTTATCGCTCTGGGATGCTTAAATGTAAAAGAATATTATGTGCAGGTGGGGTGGCCTGGTATGGTAGCCCGGCTGACTACCATACACACCACACTTGATTTCTTACAATAAATACTACTTGTCTCACCCTAGATTAAGATTACAAATATTTTAAGGTAAGTAATGAGTGCACTATGTGTGTATTGTACTTTTTTATTTTTTTTTTTTTTGATGCCAAGTTCTATTGCTAACTTAATATATGTTAGTGTGAACTTGTTATCTAGCATTTGTATTAATTTATAAGGCGAAAAAGAGAGTGTTCCGCTTTATGGCTGTAGCCTGGAACCTAACCTGCCTGGAAGGGGATTCCCCTTCAAACAGTAACTAATGCAATCTGTTGCCTCTTCCAGTCTTCTATACACTAAGAAGAATCGCCAATAAAGGTTAGTGTTATGCTGTTAATGTTTCATTCATCATGTCCCATTGTATTGTTTATGTACTACATCTATATTTCATGTAAAAAAAATTTTTGTTTTAATACTTCTGGGTGTCAGGAATGGATTAATTGTATTTACATTACTACTTATGGGGAAAATTGATTCGAAAATCGTCTATTTCGATAATTGTTGCACTTCCAGGAACGGATTAACGAAGATAAACGAGGGACCACTGTACCTCTAACTCTCTGTTTAATAACTCTCCTCTCCTATTTTTAACAAATCCATTCGTTCCCTAGGTTTTCTCAACTTATTAATCTCACTCCAAAACTTTTTCCTATTCTCAACAAAATTTTTTTATAACATCTCACCCACTCCCTCATTTGCTCTCTTTTTTTTTTTACATTGCTTCACCACTCTCACAACCTCTCTTTCTCTCCATATAGTCCTCCCTCCTTGCATCACTTCTACTTTGTAAGAACCTCTCTTGTGCTAGCTTTTTCTCTCTTACTACTCTCTTTACATCATTCCACCAATCGATCTTCTTTCCTCCCACACCCACTTTCCTGTAACCACAAACTTCTGCTGAACACTATATTCTTAAACTTACCCCATACATCTTCTACTCCATTGTATTGCTGGGTAAAACCTTCACAAACGCACGTGTAATGTGAAATGAACGTGTATGACCAGCAACTGGACAGGAATCATTAAGGGTTCCATTGAACACCCACCAACCGTTCACTCTCAGTTTGTTTACATTTTCCTTATCTATCTCATTTACGATGGCGTCTAAGGGTAGTTGTGATAAAAAGAGGAGTCATAAACTTTTTTTTTTTTCAACAAGTCGGCCGTCTCCCACCGAGGCAGGGTGACCCAAAAAAGAAAGAAAATCCCCAAAAAGAAAATGCTTTCATCATCATTCAACACTTTCACCACACACACACATAATCACTGTTTTTGCAGATGTGCTCAGAATACAACAGTTTAGAAGCATATACGTATAAAGATACACAACATATCCCTCCAAACTGCCAATATCCCAAACCCCTCCTTTAAAGTGCAGGCATTGTACTTCCTATTTCCAGGACTCAAGTCCGACTATACGAAAATAACTGGTTTCCCTGAATCCCTTCACTAAATATTACCCTGCTCACACTCCAACAGATCATCAGGTCCCAAGTACCATTCGTCTCCATTCACTCCTATCTAACACGCTCACGCACGCTTGCTGGAAGTCCAAGCCCCTTGCCCACAAAACCTCCTTTACCCCCTCTCTCCAACCCTTTCGAGGACGACCCCTACCTCGCCTTGCTTCCCCTATAGATTTATATGCTTTCCATGTCATTCTACTTTGATCCATTCTCTCTAAATGACCAAACCACCTCAACAACCCCTCTTCTGCCCTCTGACTAATACTTTTATTAACTCCACACCTTTTCCTAATTTCCACACTCCGAATTTTCTGCATAATATTTACACCACACATTGCCCTTAGACAGGACATCTCCACTGCCTCCAACCGTCTCCTCGCTGCTACATTTACCACCCAAGCTTCACACCCATATAAGAGTGTTGGTACTACTATACAGTACTTTCATACATTCCCTTCTTTGCCTCCATAGATAACGTTTTTTGACTCCACATATACCTCAATGCACCACTCACCTTTTTTCCCTCATCAATTCTATGATTAACCTCATCCTTCATAAATCCATCCGCCGACACGTCAACTCCCAAGTATCTGAAAACATTCACTTCTTCCATACTCCTCCTCTCCAATTTGATATCCAATTTTTCTTTATCTAAATCATTTGATACCCTCATCACTTTACTCTTTTCTATGTTCACTTTCAACTTTCTACCTTTACACACATTCCCAAACTCATCCACTAACCTTTGCAATTTTTCTTTAAAATCTCCAACAAGCACAGTATCATCAGCAAAAAGTAACTGTGTTAATTCCCATTTTGAATTTGATTCCCCATAATTTAATCCCACCCCTCTCCCGAACACCCTAGCATTTACTTCTTCTACAACCACATCTATAAATATATTAAACAAACAACCATGGTGACATTACACATCCCTGTCTAAGACCTACTTTTACTGGGAAGTAGTCTCCCTCTCTTCTACACACGCTAACCTGAGCCTCACTATCCTCATAAAAACTCTTTACAGCATTTAGTAACTTACCACCTATTCCATATACTTGCAACATCTGCCACATTGCTCCTCTATCCACTATCATATGCCTTTTCTAAATCCATAAATGCAATAAAAACTTCCCTACCTTTATGTAAATACTGTTCACACATAAGCTTCAATGTAAACACTTGAGTCATAAACCTCTTACTTTAAATGCCAAGTTAGAAATTATTAAACTCAGTGAACAAGGAACAGTAGGGCCCCACTTTACAGCATCTCGCTAATACGGACATTTCAAATTATAACCAAAACTCACTGTACAGCTCCCCATTTTTCAAATACGGCCACCGTGCCCCACCTGGTTTGTTTACACATTCAGTGAGCACGACTCTCCACTATGTTTGGAAACTTTCCAAAATTTCAAGTGTTTTAAAGTTATTTCACATACAGTGGACCCACGCCTAACGAACGCATCACATAACGTTAAATCCGCCTAGCGATACACTTTAACGCAAAAATTTTCCCTCGGCTAGCGCTAAAAAACTCGCTCAACGCGATTCGTTCGAGACATGTCCACGTGCGGCCTGAGCCCGCCTCGCTTGTTCCGTGGGTGCAAGTGTTCACAAGCGAGCCACTGCGGTCGCTTCCAAGCATACAATCGGAACATTTCATATTATCACAGTCTTTTTAGCGATTGCACCTGCAAAATAAGTGACCATGGGCCCCAAGAAAGCTTCTAGTGCCAACCCTACAGCAAAAAGGGTGAGAATTACTATGGATACGAAGAAAGAGATCATTGCTAAGTATGAAAGTGGAGTGCGTGTGTCTGAGCTGGCCAGGTTGTACACAAAACCCCAATCAACCATCGCTACTATTGTGGCCAAGAAAACGGCAATCAAGGAAGCTGTTCTTGCCAAAGGTGCAACTTTGTTTTTGAAACAGAGATCGCAAGTGATAGAAGATGTTGAGAGACTGTTATTGGTGTGGATAAATGAAAAACAGATAGCAGGAGACAGCATCTCTCAAGCGATCATATGTGAAAAGGCTAGGAAGTTGCACGACGATTTAATTAGAAAAATGCCTGCAACTAGTGATGATGTGAGTGAATTTAAGGCCAGCAAAGGTTGGTTTGAGAGATTTAAGAATCGTAGTGGCATACATAGTGTGATAAGGCATGGTGAGGCTGCCAGTTCGGACCACAAAGCGGCTGAAAAATATGTGCAAGAATTCAAGGAGTACATAGACAGTAAAGGACTGAAACCTGAACGAGTGTTTAATTGTGACGAAACAGACCTGTTTTGTAAGAAAATGCAAAGCAGGACCTACATTACTCAGGAGGAAAAGGCACTTCCAGGACATAAGCCTATGAAAGACAGGCTTACTCTGTTGATGTGTGCTAATGCTAGTGGTGATTGCAAAGTGAAGCCTTTATTGGTGTATCACTCTGAAACTCCCAGAGTGTTCAGGAAAAACAATGTCCTCAAGGCTAATTTGTGTGTGCTGTGGAGGGCAAACAGTAAGGCATAGGTCACTAGGGATTTTTCTATGACTGGTTACACCATGCATTTGCCCCCACTGTGAAAAATTAACTAATTGAAAAGAAATTAGACCTTAAGTGCCTCCTGGTATTAGACAATGCTCCTGGTCATCCTTCAGACGTGGCAGAGTGACTTTCTGCGGAAATTAGCTTCATTAAGGTCAAGTTTTTGCTTCCTAATACCACTCCTCTCCTGTAGCCCATAGACCAGCAGGTCATTTCCAACTTCAAGAAACTACACAAAAGCTATGTTTGAAAGGTGCTTTGTAGTGACCTCAGAAACTCAATTGACTAAGAGAGTTTTGGAGAGATCACTTTAGCATCCTCAATTGTGTAAACATTATAGGTAAGGCTTGGAAGGAAGTGACCAAGAGGACCTTGAACTCTGCTTGGAAGAAACTGTGGCCAGAATGTGTAGACAAAAGGGATTTTGAAGGGTTTGAGGCTAACCCTGGGAATCCTATGCCAGTTGAGGAATCCATTGTGGCATTGGGGAAGTCCTTGGGGTTGGAGGTTAGTGGGGAGGATGTGGAAGAGTTGGTGGAGGAGGACAATGGCAAACTAACCACTGATGAGCTGCTGGATCATCTTCAACAGCAAAAGGCCAGACCTGAGGAAACTGCTCCAGAGGAGGGGATAGAGAAATTGAAGAAGTTGCCTACTTCACAGATTAAGGAAATGTGTGCAATGTGGCTTAAAGTGCAAACCTTTTTTGATGAAAATCACCCTCACACAGCTATTGCAAGCTGTGCTGGTGACTATTACACTGAAAATGTTGTGAAACACTTTAGGAATGTCATAAAGGAATGGGAGGTACAGGCCTCTATGGACAGATATGTTGTGCAACAGAGGTCCAGTGACTCTCAAGCTGGTCCTAGTGGCATTAAAAGAAGGGAAGTAACCCCGGAAAAGGACTTGCCACCTCAAGTCCTAATGGAAGGGGATTCCCCTTCCAAACATTAACTCCCCTCCTCCCATCCCATCAATCATCACCAGATCTTCAATAAAGGTAAGTGTCATGGAACTGTGCATGCCTTCTTCAGTTTGTGTGTATTAAAATTAATATTTCATGTGGTAAAAAATTTTTTTGGTTCATACCTTGGGGTGTCAGGAATGGATTAATTTGATTTCCATTATTTCTTATGGGGAAAATTAATTCGGCTAACAATAATTTCGCCTAACGTTGAGCTCTCAGGAATGGATTAATATCGTTAGGCAAGGGTCCACTGTATTATACATACGCTGATAATTACATGTATACTTACACGAAACTGTACTGACACAACTTGCACACTGTGCTGGGGTGCAGGCACACCTTGCCCCCTTCCATTAAATTTAAAGCTGAATGGGAATCTAATTCCTTGCTTCCTTTCCTCTATGTCCATGTCCACCACTCAGATACAGGTTTCACCTTTTCCATATACCGCAAGCCTATGCACAGTGGCATGTACATTCACTACTTTTCTTATCATGCTTCCTCTGTCAAGAAAAGTGTTATCTTCCTCTTTCTCCGTGCTCTCCGCATCAGTGATCCTCAGTTTCTTGAATCAGAAATTTCCACTTCATAATTCATTTTCCAGTCTTGGCTCCCTTCCCATTTCATACACTCTGCCTTCTCACATGCTAAATGGAATTTCTTCTCTCTCAAACTCTCTACCCTGGGAGCTCTCCTGTCCTCTGCCTTCCCTATATTTCTGGTCTTTCTAATCTCAACAACTCTCTCCGTTCCTTAGACATCAAACTTACTTTCTGCCAGACTAACACTGCACTAATCTAGTTCATACCTCTCCTCCCTCTACAGATGCTCCTGGTGTCTACTCTATTTTTTGTTCTTCCTGTCCTCTTCAGTACTTTGAAGAAACTGGCTGATCTCTTTCTAACAGACTCATTGAGCACAAAAATAGCGTTAGGCTTGCCAACACCAACAATGCTCTTTTCTGTCATGTCAGAGATCACAGTCATCCTATTGACTGGTCTTCTGCTAAAACTGTCTACCCTACTTCCAACTTTTACAGTCACCATCTGGTTGAATCCTCCCTTATACACAACTTTCCTTGTATGAATCTTAGTCCTGGTTTGTCTCTGTAGATGCCTTTTAAATGTTACCATTTATAACAAAAAAAAAAAAAAAAAATCGCTTTATGGAGGTTTCTGCTTTACAGCAGTAGCCTGAACCTAACCTGCTGTATAAGCAGTGCCCTCCTGTGCTTCCACAAATTAAATACACGATCCGCTGACACTAATTAATCAACCAAGGTATGGTTAACAAACCAAACTACCTAAGTAATTTTAATTCTTGAATCTAATTAGCTCTAACCATTTTATGAACTGGGCTTTTTGGCCATTCCATTAGCTGTGAAATACAGATTTCAAACTAACCTAGTAACGTAAATAACTACTGAAGCCAGAAACAAGAAGTGCTATTGATCCATGATTTATGTACACTACCCAAATGCCTTTAATTTTTCTTTCAAGCTCTCCATCCAGCTGAAAGAGGGTGAAGTATTGAGACAAGTGTGGAAAGAAGACACCACAGATAAGCTAGTCTAGTACATAAGAACTTACAATTCACCCTATCTCTTCTCCTAACAGCAAATGAGACTGATTCATCATCAAACTTACTTGCACAAAGTTGATATTTGGAGAAAATGTGAAGTTCAAATGGTCATGACACATAAAGTTCTTGACTGTTACCCATTGTAAAATTCCAGCAGCAGAATCTTCCTGAAAAAAAAAAAAAAATCTAAATGTATATAAAGTACATATATATACTGTACATGGTAGGTAGTAGGCAGGGAGGTACCACCATACTCTTAAGTGAGTGTAAAACGGAATTCTGTACGTACATGTATTTGCTTTACATGATGGTAGGATTGCTAGGGTCTTTTTTCTGTCTCATATACAGTGGACCCCCGCATAACGATCACCTCCGAATGCGACCAATTATGTAAGTGTATTTATGTAAGTGCGTTTGTACGTGTATGTTTGGGGGTCTGAAATGGACTAATCTACTTCACAATATTCCTCATGGGAATAAATTCGGTCAGTACTGGCACCTGAACATACTTCTGGAGTGAAAAAATATCGTTAACCGGGGGTCCACTGTACATGCAATTTTTCAGGAATGTCTTGCTACTTCTAATTACACTTAGGTCACACTACACATGCATATACACATTTATGTATACACAAGGGATGTATTGGATGAGAAAATTTAGATATCCACAGATGTGGATTTGTATGAGGATGTCTCACTTATTTTGCGGGTGTGGATATCTGCTTACAGTAAAATGCAGATGTGGATGTGAATTGTGGCTGTCACATTTTGACATCCTCATGGATGTGGATAGTCATCAAACACCAGATTTTGTTTTTTTATCATATGGCAATGGATTCCTCAACTGGCATAGGATTCCCAGGGTTAGCCTCAAACCCTTCAAAATCCCTTTTGTCTACACATTCTGGCCACAGTTTTTTCCAAGCAGAGTTCAAGGTCCTCTTAGTCACTCCCTCCCAAGCCTTACCTATAAGGTTTACACAACTGAGGATAGTAAAGTGATCCTTCCAAAACTCTTTTAGAGTCAATAGTGTGTCTGTGGTCACTTCAAAGCACCTTTCAAACATAGCTTTTGTGTACAGTTTCTTGAAGTTGGAAATGACCTGCTGGTCCATGGGCTGCAGGAGAGGAGTGGTATTAAGAGGCAAAAACTTGACCTTAATGAAGCGCATGTCCCCAGAAAGTCACTCTGCCAAGTCTGTAGGATGACCAGGGGCATTGTCTAATACCAGGAGGCACTAAGGTCTAATTTCTTTTCAATTAGGTAATTTTTCACATTGGGGGCAAATGCATGGTGTAACCAGTCATAGAAAAAGTCCCTAGTGGCCCATGCCTTACTGTTTGCCCTCCACAGCACACACAAATTAGCCTTGAGGATATTCTTTTGCCTTAACGCTCTGGGAGTTTCTGAGTGATACACCAATAAAGGCTTCACTCTGCAATCACCACTAGCATGGTACACATCAGAAGAGTAAGCCTGTCTTTCATAGGCTTATGTCCTGGGAGTGCCTTTTAACCCTGAGTAATGTAGGTCCTGCTTGGCAATTTCTTCCAAAACAGGCCTGTTTCATCACAATTAAACACTTGTTCAGGTTTCAAGTCTTCACTATGTACTCCTTGAATTCTTTCACATATTTTTCAGCTGCTTTTTGGTCCAAACTGGCAGCCTCACCATGCTTAATCATACTATGTATGCCACTACGATTCTTAAATCTTTCAAACCAACCTTTGCTGGCCTTAAATTCACTCACATCACCACTAGTTGTAGGCAATTTCTTTACCAAATCGTCATGCAACTGCCTAGCCTTTTCACAAATGATCGCTTGAGAGATGCTATCTCCTGCTATCTGTTTTTCATTTATCCACACCAATAACAGTCTCTCAGCATCTTCTAACACTTGCGGTCGCTGTTTCGTAATCACAGCTGTACCTTTTGCAACAACAGCTTCCTTGATTGCCATTTTCCTGGTCACTATAGTAGAGATGGTTGATTGGGGTTCTGTAGAAACCTGGCCAGCTCCGACACTTGCGCTCCACTTTCATACTTTGCAATTATCTCTTTCTTCATTTCAATAGTCATTAGCACCCTTTTTCTCGAAGGGTTGGCACTAGAAGCTTTCTTGGGGCCCATGGTGACTTATTTTGCAGAAACAAGCACCAAAAACACTGTGATAATATGGAATGTACCGAATATATCCTTAGATACGAGCACACTGGCTGGCTTGTAAACACTGGCACACACGGGGCAGTTCGGGCCACATGTGGACACGTCTCAGACGAATTGCATATACCGGGTTTTTTAACGGGAACCGAGGCAAAATTTTTGAGTTAAAATGTATCAAACACCGGATTTATCGGATACCGATGGCATCATGAACCGGGGGTCCACTGTAAATGCTAGGGTGTTGGGGAGAGGGGTGGGATTAAATTAAGGGGAATCAAATACAAAATGGGAGTTGACACAGTTACCGTTTGCTGATGATACTATGCTTTTGGGGGATTCTAAAGAAAAAATGCAAAAGTTAGTGGACAAGTTGGGAGTGTGTGTAAAGGTAGAAAGTTGAAAGTGAATATAGATAAGAGTAAAGTGATGAAGGTATCAAACAATTTAGATAAAGAAAATTTGGATATCACATTGGAGGGAGGGAGTATAAAAGAAGTGAATGTTTCCAGATATTTGGGAGTTGACTTGCCAGCAGATGGGTTTATGAAGGATGAAGTAAACCATAGAAATGATGAAGGAAAAAAGTCGAGTGAAATGTTGAGGTATCTGTGGAGACAAAGAATGTTATCCGTGGAGACAAAGAAGGGAATGTACAAGAATATAGTGGTACCAACAATTGTATGGGTGTGAAACATGGGTTGTAAATGCTGCAGCGAGGCGGCGGTTGGAGGCAATGGAGATGTTGTGTCTAAGGGCAATGTGTGGCGTAAATATTATGCAGAGAATTCGTAGTGTGGAAATTAGGAGGTGTGGAGTTACTAAAAGTATTAGCCAGAGGGCTGAAGAGGGACTGTTGACGTGGTTTGGTCGTTTAGAGAGAATGCAACAAAGGAGAATGACTTGGAGAATGTATAAATCTGTTGGGGAAGGACGGTGGGGTAGGGGTCATTCCCAAAAAGGTTGGAGGGAGGGGGAAAAGTAGGATTTGTAGGTGAGGGGCTCGGATTTCCATCAAGTGTGCGCGAGCGTGTTAGACAGGAGAGAATGAAGACGAATGGTTTCTGGGACCTGACAAGCTGTTGGAGCATGAACAGGGTAATATTTTGTGAAGGGATTCAGGGAAACCGGTTAGCCGGACATGAATCCTGGAAATGGGAAGTACAGCGCCTGCACTTTAAAGAAGGGGTTTAGGATATTGGCAGTTTGGAGGGACATATAAACTGTCATATCTGAGCGCCTCTGCAAAGACAGTGATTATGTACAAGTGATGGTGAAAGTGCTGAATGATGATGAATGTTTCTTTTTGCGTTTTTTTCTTTTGTGTCACCCTGCCTCAGGAAACGGCCAACGTGTTAATAAAAAAAAAAAACTTTGAAATAACATGTACAGTAGAGCCCCACTTTACAGCATTTCGCCTTATGCAGTTCCGTTAATACAACGATTTCAAGTTATGATCAAAATTTGCTATACAGCAAGCGGTCTTTCAAATACGCCGTGCCCCACCTGTAAAGCTAGAATTTAGGAGTATGTATATATACATCAAAAACGGTGGCTCGTAAGACGTATATATACGACCAAAACAGTCAAAGGGTTAAGGACGGAAAAAGAAATTTTCAGCGCACTCTCAAGAAAAAATAGAAAAATTATGGAAATTGAGTTATTCATATAGAAAAATAGCTTAACTCTTTGGCAACACAATGGTACAAGAATCAATGTTCTAAGACATTTCTACAAGAAATTATAGTCATTTATATCAGGTATGGTAACGACGATGTAGGTGGGGCGTCTGTTCTCAACCCATGTATTTTTTGGAATTTTTTCCTTGTTTTTATCGCTTTTTCTTTGCATTATTCTCTCTAATATAATAATTGATTATTTGGCATCATATAAGAGTAGGTGGAGCTTATCAGTAGAGTGCCAGCCAATCGGGAGCCATCTGAGAACACTCGGCAGTATTCCCCCTCCAGATGGTGCCAGGTGAAATCACTTCATTATTACGCTTATATCAGCTTATATATCGACTATACGGCTTATTTATCTATCAGAATTGATCTAATATGATATAATAAACACTATAAATAACAAACAAACATGTTATATACTCTAGACTGAATAAAATAGGCCATAATATGGCGAGAGTCCACCAGCAATATTTCGATATGAGTTACTCCTCGTTTCCTTGTTGTATTGTTTGGTCTGTGAGCGATAGAAAACGGTATTTTGAAAAGGATAACTGCACTAGAACATCAGTTTACTTAGAAAATCACTGAAACAAACGCGATTTTCGCGAAAAAATTTTTTTTTGAGACTGCGGGCCGGCCGGCGTTCCAGGCCTATATCTCGGAAGTAACTTTTTCACTTATTTTGCTTACCTACACCATTATTAATGATTGTATTGAAATGATTTTCACAGACAATATAAAACAAAGTGTGTTTGACTAGTTGGTGCTTCTTTTTTTTGGAATATATCAAATATTTTTGATTTTGTGGGAGGTAAAAGGCAGATTTTTAGGCGAATGCCAAAAAGTCTACCAAATGTATTTTTTTTTTCCATGATAATAAGATATATTAGATGAAACATGTGCATCAAAAATTCGTGTCAGATGTATTCTAACTGTTGGGATTGTCGGAAGTGCCACTCGTAGTGCCATTTTGTCATGCCTTGCTGCCATATATGAAAAGTCATTAAATATTTTTTTCTCTGTTGTTTGTTGGCCAATCATACTGAAACTTTGTCACATTCTTCTACATATGAACCTCTAAATGTACACCAAAAATGAAAAAAATTGGTTGAAAAATAAAAAAGTTGGCCGAAATTTTGTTAAGACTACAAATATTTTAAGGTAAGTAATGAGCGCACTGCATATGCATTTTATCGCTCCAGGGAGCTGTAAATGTTGTAGTGGATGTGGTGGCAAGGGATGACATTTGATAGGTGCCAGCAAGGGTGCAGAGATAAGACAGTGCAGAGATAAGAGGAGATAAGGGATGACATTTGATGGGTGCCAGCGAGGGTGCAGAGATAAGGGGTGACATTTGATGACCTGGTATCTCTGTCTCTGATTATCTCTTTCTGTCTCTCTGCTTGTCTCTCTCTGTCTCAGAGAGCCACTGTGAACCAACAGGTATTCTCATGCATTATATCTACAAGCACAGTACAGCACTTCGGATTTTTTAGGTTATCCTAGGTAATTTACACTATGTATTATTGTATTTGTGTGTACCTGTGAGACAGATAAAAAGAAAGATAGATACAGACAGACAAACATAGACAGACAGACCCTAAACTTGGGGGTTAACATCACTTTCCTCTTAAAAGGGGAGTGTTAATATGACATTACATCAGTGAATCATTGGTGTTTGCCGCACTGTTTGCTCTAGCTGGCGCTCAATTTAAGTGGCACTCCCACAAGGTACTAAGTGGTCCCAGATTTTTTTAATATGGTGCACACCGAGTGTTAAGATACATTCTATGCTGACCAGGTATCTCGAGCCAATCGTGCCCAATTTGGAGGCAGGAAAAATAAAACATATATATACATTTGGGGCACTAGTGGTTAAAAAATTTGAAAAAATGTGACAAGTGATTTTTGGGCCATGTTTTTCTTTTCATGGAATCTGTCAGCTTTTTACATAATAACTACGAAAGACACTTGCAATGATGGATATCACCAAGTTAAGTAAGTGTCAGATACCAATAAAACCATCTTAGGCAATTCCTACCAATAACTATAACACTAACAATTTGTGTAAAATACTAGACCAATAGCACTTATGAAGGGATTCAGGGAAACCAGTTAACCAGATTTGATTCCTAGAGGTGGGAAGGAGGGCTGGGAAGAAGAGTGAGGATGTTGCAGCTCAAAGAATGTTCTGAACTGTGATATCTGGCAAGGCAGCAATCGAATGAATGATGATAAATGCATTTCCTTTATTTGAGTCACCCTACCTTCGTGGAAAACAATTAGTGCTGAAAAAAAAGCAATAAATGTATTTGACTGAGTAACATTAGCACAAAGATTGGCAGCAGCTACCTGTTCTTGTAGCTGTTCACTGCTTTTGCTGTTGTAGTGGTCAACATTTTTCAGGCATTTCAGACTTGTAGTGAAATTTTGGGTAGTGGCTTCAAGATCCTCTTCATCCTGGGATCTCTGTAAAGATACATATTAGTTAAAAAGTAGTTAATATATTAACAGGTTATGTATAGTAGAAACTGCATTAGTAAAATATTATAGGCAAGGTTTTACAATAATTAATAAAGAATTGGGGAAGGTAATAAATTTACTTTTCGTTCATAACAATTAACTCCATTTGAGATCTTTGCTGACAGTTGACAAAAACATTTGTTTAAGCCACTACAAAGCTCAACATAATGCAAGCCAAATCAATATACTTTGAATACAAAACCTAAATAAGAGGGAGACCAAGGAAAACATGGTCCGAGACTGGGCTGCAGAGGCTATGATTCCCAGGACCAGCACAAGTTATGTACTTAAATTCCTTGTGATGTATATTCTCCAACTACAAACCTAACATTGGTAAGACAAGGAAAGTCACATGCTTGAAACTAACCTTAACCCTCCCCCCCCCCCCAAAAAAAAAGCAAGATTATCTAGGAATACATTTAGGATAGGGGAGATGCAATCTCTACAGGTTGTCATCAACCACCCTACTATTTTCCTGGCCTCAGATACATTTGATTAGTATACTCTTTAAATATTAAATCATCTATATCATCTAGCAGTATAGGTAACGTATAGGTATGGCTTACAAGCCAGTGTTGGTTATGTATTAATACACCAAAATTCTAGCAGCTTCAAATCTAGCTGGAGAAAGCTGGTAGACCTACTTGTGAGGCAATGGGTCTGCATGGTCAGTGTGCACAGCATAAAAAAAATCCTGCAGCATGCAGTGCATGAGGAAAAAAAAAACTCCGACCGTGTTTTTGGTTTAACCCCTTGAGGGTCCGTGCCGTAGATCTACGGCTTTACGTTGAGGGCCCAAACCGTAGATCTTCGTCATGAGCTCAGCTCACTCTGATAAGCTGTGAGCGGTAAATTTTGGCCTTGATATGGGAGAATACATCTATGTGATATGTGTGCACCACAAAACAAATCCTGCAGCACACAGTACATAATGAGAGAAAAAACCGAGACCATAATTTTTGATTAACCCTTTGACTGTCGCGATCGTATATATATGTCATAGGTACTGTGTTTGACGTATCTATATGCATAAATTCTAGCGGCTTCAAATCAAGCAGGAGAAAGCTGGTAGGCCCACATGTGAGAGAATGGGTCTCCATGGTCAGTGTGCACCATATAAAAAAAATCGGGGAGCCAGTGGTGCATTGTGGGAATACCATTTCAGTCGTCCTTTTTCAGCATGTCTAGCAGTAAGAAATATGTGACTCCCCAGCAAATCTGGGACTCTTCTCTTCCCAAGTGATGCTCTAACACAGATGGAAGTGTCATTGAAGATCAATTTCATGATTTCGAGGAGTTTGAGACCAAAAGCAATGGAGGAGGAGGAGGAGGAGGAGGAAGAGGAGGAGGAAGAAGAGGAGGAAGAAGAGGAGGAGGAAGAAGAGGAGGAAGGAAGGAGGAAGAGGAAGGAAGGAGGAAGAGGAAGGAAGGAGGAAGAGGAAGGAAGGAGGAAGAGGAAGGAAGGAGGAAGAGGAAGGAAGGAGGAAGAGGAAGGAAGGAGGAAGAAGGAGGGAGGAGGAAGAGGAAGGACGGAGGAAGAAGGAGGGAGGAGGTGGAAGGAGGGAGGAGGAGGAAGGAGGGAGGAGGAGGAAGGAGGGAGGGAGGAGGAGGAGGGAGGGAGGAGGAGGAAGGAGTGAGGAGGAGGAAGGAGGGGGCAGGAGGAAGAAGAATAGGAAGAAGAGGAATAATAATAATAATAATACCTAATAATAATAATATATAATAATATGTTCCCTTGAGGCATGAAAACAGTTCACCCCATGACAGTGACAAGATAAGGGGAGATAACATCTGATAAGAGCTGACCTTTGATGAGCGTAAACGAGGGTGGAGGGAGGGGGGCAGCTGTCCATATGTCAAGAGCCAGGAGGAGGAGGAGGAGGAGGAGGAGGAGGAGGAGAAGGAGAAGAAGGAGGAGGAGGAGAAGAAGGAGGAGGAGGAGGAGGAGGAGGAGGAGGAGTAGCAGGAGCAGGAGGAGGAGGAGGAGGAGGAGGAGGAGGAGTAGGAGTAGAAGGAGTAGAAGGAGGAGGAGGAGGAGGAGGAGGAGGAGGAGGACGAGGAGGAGGAGGAGGAGGAGGAGGAGGAGGAGGAGGAGGAGGAGGAGGAGGAGGACGAGGAGGAGGAGGAGGAGGAGGAGGAGGAGGAGGAGGAGAAGGACGAGGAGGAGGAGGAGGAGGAGGAGGAGAAGGACGAGGAGGAGGAGGAGGAGGTGGAGTAGAATGAGGAGAAGGAGAAGGAGGAGAAGGAGGAGAAGGAGAAGAAGGAGGAGGAGAAGGAGAAGAAGGAGGAGGAGAAGGAGAAGAGGGAGGAGGAGAAGGAGAAGAGGGAGGAGGGGAAGGAGAAGAGGGAGGAGAAGGAGAAGGAAGAGGAGGAGAAGGAGGAGAAGGAGGAGGAGAACAAGGAGGAGGAGAACGAGAAGGAGGAGGAGAAGGAGGAGGAGGAGGAGGAGGAGGAGGAGGAGGAGAAGAAAGAAGAGGAGAAGGAGAAGAGGGAGGAGGAGAAGGAGAAGAGGGAGGAGGAGAAGGAGAAGGAGGAGGAAGAGGAGAAGGAAGAGGAGGAGGAGGAGAAGACGACGACGAACAAACATTTGTCTGTCTGTCTATTTGTCTGTCTGCCAAGCTCCCTGTCTATCTGTCTAGCTCTGTCTCAGAGAGAGCCACAGGACTGTGTCATCATCACGTTTACTTACATCTTCAAGCAGAGTATAGCACTTTGTCTGGATTTTTTGGGTTATCCTAGGTAATTTACACTATGTATACTTGTATTTATGTGTACCTGTGAGACAGAGATAGACAGACAGAGAGAAAGAGAGAGACAGATTGAAAGAGATAGAATGAGGGAGAAAGATAATTAGATAGAATGGAGGGGAAGCAGCATCCGACCCCATTGTTTTGACAGGCGGGAGGGGGAGTGAGTAATGAGACAATATGTCATTTTGACAGCTGCCGACTCCTGACTCAAAACAATTATAAGCCACACACTCACACCCAAGACAAGCTTGCTGAATGGTGATAATAGCAGCTTTATGAAAGTATCTAGTGACTATATATGTGTATATATATTATAGAAACCAGAAGCAAGAAGGGAAGGCAGGAATGAAGGAAGGACTAGATGAAAGGAAGGAAAAAAGTAAGGAAGGACAGATGAAGGAATGTAGGAAGAGAGGTGGAATGCCCTCCAGGTAGCCTCCAGGTAGGAAAGGAATGAAGGAAATTAGGAAGGAAGGAATGATGACACACGACCATTTACCTAGGATAACTACATAACACAACTGCCTGCTAATACTTTGAAGAAAACTGCTCAGACGAGGTGTTTGGTCTTTGTACATAAAAAAAAAACTTCAACAAAAATGCGCACACACTGATTTTATGTGTGAGAGTGTAAAACACCACTGTGTATGACACCATGTTTTGTGTGAGGAGTGTAAAACACCACTGTGTATGACACCATGTTTTATGTGTGAGGAGTCTAAAACACCACTGTGTATGACACCATATTTTATGTGTGAGGAGTGTAAAACACCACTGTGTATGACACCATGTTTTGTGTGAGGAGTGTAAAACACCACTGTGTATGACACCATGTTTTATGTGTGAGGAGTCTAAAACACCACTGTGTATGACACCATGTTTTATGTGTGAGGAGTGTAAAACACCACTGTGTATGACACCATGTTTTATGTGTGAGGAGTGTAAAACACCACTGTGTATGACACCATATTTTATGTGAGGAGTGCAAAACACCACTGTGTATGACACCATATTTTATGTGTGAGGAGTGTAAAACACCACTGTGTATGACACCATGTTTCAAAGAGTTCCACAAGCTGCAGAACTTCTAGGAGTATGTTCAGTGACTGTATATTGGTATATATATTATAGAACAATAGTAATAAACAATTTTTTGTATTGTTTGTTTTTGTAAACAAGTTTTGTAAACAATATATTGATAATTATGTTTGTGTGCTTATTGTGTTGTATACAACGAGTGTATATATGTACATTGCACCTTACTTTGGTCTCACAGGCCACATAAGTTATGTGAAAAAATAAAATAGTGAAAAAAACAACAAACCTTCAAATACAAGTAAACTAAAGTTTACGGGTGAGCGGCAGTCACCGCTGTTGCCATACGCGGCTCATTTTCTGCAAACTTCATGCCTCTATATCTCGGTAAGTACTGATGGGAAAAAAAATTTTTTTGGAACTAAAACAATCAGAAAAATAATCTTAACATTTTCATAAGAAAAAATATTTTTTTTTTCGAATATTTTGCGACACTAGGAGACACTTCAGGATTGGGCCCTTCGACAGTCAAAGGGTTAAAACAGCGACTTTGCAGTGTTTTTTTGTATGTTTTTTATAGTTGTACTTGCGATTTTTGGTCTCATTTGATAGAATGGAAGACATATTACAGAAATAGAGATGATTTTGATTGGTTTTAGTACTGGAAATGGCTTGAAACCGAGCTCAAAGTAGAGGAAATATTAAATTTTTGCCAATGTTCAAGAGTAAACAAACGACCTCACACGTCTAATACACGCCTGCTGGTGAGTCTAATATACGTTCACAAATGTGCTGATAGTATTTATACAATTATTAGAATATTGCATAACAGTAAATCTTCTATTCTTTGGTTTGAATAAAAATTCATTATGTGAATAAAAAATCAAAATAGAATTCATTAGTAAAGCCTGAAAACGTAACTAATGAACAGAGGAAATGTTAGTTTAGTGCCAGGAATGCCTGCATTGTTTATTCTGGACCCTATTTTGAAATTGGAGTATTTTGAACTTTGCATTAAATTGGCCAGATTACCAATTTCCGATCACTTTATTTTGTAGTTGAAACAGTTGACTTGGTGAATTCTTGTGCTTAATCGATAGAGTAGAAGTAATACTAGTGAAATAGCTAAGAATTTGGTTGCCTGGAATAATGTAATTGGCCTAAAATGGGAGTCAAAGTCCACAAAATCACCGATGCGTAAATATCGCTGACACATCAAAATTCACGAGAGCATAATTTCGTCAATTTTCCATCAAATTTCGTACTTTTTGTTACATTACCTTCAGAAAAAGATTATCTACCATTTCAAAAGAAAAAATAACAAAATTATTATTTTTTTAAATTCTTGAACACTGGTGCACCCTTTGAAATTTGGCCTCTGGACCCTGAAAGGGTTAAAATGCCAACTTTGAGGTATACTTTTGTATGGTATTTATGGTTGTATTCATGTTTTCTTGGTCTCATTTGACAGAATGGAACATATATTACAGAAATAAAGATGGTTCTGATTGGTTTCCCGATGAAAAGTACCTCAAAATTGAGCCCAAAGTAGCAGAAATATTCAACTTTGCCAATGTTCAATACAATGTCCAATACATGTCCAACTGGTCAGTCTAATACAAGTATCATCCGACTTACGACCGAGCTTGGTTCAGACCAACTGGTCGTAAGTCAAAATGGACGTAAGTCGAACCCTTGAAAATTGCCGACATTCTGGGTAAGGCACAATGTCAAACCTTTGCTATATAAACTACTTACATAGTACTGTAATGTAATGTACAATCATTATTTCATTCTTTTTACCATAATTTACTTCTACTGATGCATTTTAACCCTTTCAGGGTCCAAGGCCAAAATCTGAAGTGGTGCCCCAGTGTCCAAGAATTTTTAAAAAATAATTTTGTTATTTTTTCTTATGAAATGGCAGAGAATCTTTCTGTGAAGGTAATAAAACAAAAAGTACTAAATTTGATGGAAAGTTGACAAAATTATGCTCTCACGAATTTTGATGTGTCAGCGATATTTATGAATCGGCGATTTTGCCAACTTTGACTCCCATTTTAGGCCAATTACATTATTCCAGTCGACCAAATTCTTAGCAATTTCACTAGTATTACTTCTATTCTATCAATTGAGCACAAGAAATCGCCAAGTCAACTGTTTCAACTACAAAATAAAGTGATCGGAAATTGGTAATTTGGCCAATTTAACACAGTTCAAAATATTCCAATTTCAAAATAGGGTCCAGAATAAACAATGTAGGTATTCCTGGCACTAAGCTAACATTTCCTCTGTTCATTAGTTATGTTTTGAGGCTTTAAAAATAAATTCCATTTTGATTTTTTATTCACATAATGAATTTTTATTCACACCAAAAAATAGAAGATTTACTGTTATGCAATATTGTAATAATTGTATAAATATCATCACCACATTTGTGAATGTATATTAGACCCACCAGCTGGCGTGTATTAGATGTATGAAGTCGTTTGTTTACTCTTGAATATCGGCAAAAATTTAACATTTCTGCTACTTTGAGCTCAGTTTCAAGCCATTTCCAGTACTAAAACCAATCAAAATCATCTCTATTTCTGTAATATGTCTTCCATTCTATCAAATGAGACCAAGAAATTGCAAATACAATTATAAAAAAACATACGAAAAACACTGCAAAGTCGCTGTTTTAATCGAAAATCACGGTCTCGGTTTTTTCTCTCATTATACACAACGTGCTGCAGGATTTGTTTTATGTGGTGCACACATACCACATAGATGTATTCTCTCATATCTAGGCCCAAATTTACCACTCACAGTTTATCAGAGATGAGCTGAGCTCATGGCGTAGATCTACGGTTTGGACCCTCAATGTAAAGCCATAGATCTACGGCACGGACCCTCAAGGGGTTAATCATTTATGTACTGTATATTATGTATACATACATGGTAGTGAACTGCATTGTAAATTTTACATCTCATACAGCATCATGTGTTACTGTTATCTTTAACCCTTAAACGGCCCAAACGTATACTATATACGTTCTCTCGCGTAGCTCCCCAAACGTATACATATGTACATGTATATGTTTTATTTTTCATTCATTCAAAATTGGCACAATAGGCCTAAGTCGCGTAGACATGAGAGAATGGGTGTGCGCACTCAGTGTGCATGGTATACAAAAAGTCTGGGACACCTGGGTACCACATGGTTGGACCAGTTACATTCAGCTCCATCTTGGGTCAACATCATGGCACATCCTCGTGATTCAGTCACGCCTCGTCGTATTAACACTCTACTATTCGAGGAAAGTGATATAGATTGTTAGTTTAGTGGATTTGACACCAATGGGGCCAGTAATATTCAAGGAATTAGTGAAAACGTCGACAATAACCCAGATGACCCTCGGCCCATCACCTCTGGGGTAGCCACACCTGACCCTGGGTCAAGCACCTCTTGGGTAGCCAGTGTGGCCACAGCACTTCTGGGGTGGCCAGTGTGGCCACACAAGACCCTGGGCCAAGCACCTCTGGAGTGGCGAGTGTTGCCCATAGGCGACTTCCCAAGAGGAAACTATCATTTTCCCGGAGTTTTAGTGATAGTGAAAGTGATATAAGTGATGATGAGATTGATTTTATGCCATTCGAGGATTCGTCTAGTGATAGTGAAGTTCATTATTCACCAGTGAAGCGTACTTTTAGGCGTCATTATCTAGGTTCAGGCAGTGTGCCATATACAATCCCCAAGGGTCGTGGCAGGTCACGATCCAAAACCCCAGCCACTGATAGTGAAAGTGATCATGAAGGCGAGTACTATGCGGGGATGGAGGAAATAGTGGTGGGTGGCACGGTGTCTGGACCACATGGCGTGGAGGGTGGACAGACAAAGGACCGCCCGGCATCCCCTCAACCATGTGCTGCCTCCACTCCTGTCCCTCCTCCTGCTCCCCCTTGCCGCATGCCACAGGTCCACCCTGCACCATGTGATTGTGAGTGGAACTGGACACAAAGTATATTCGTGCCACAGCCTTGTGATTTTGATGCGAGTGGAAGTGGTATCCAGCCAGAATGTCCCATTACGAATGAGTCCACAGAGTTAGACTATTTCCAGTTGTACTTTGACAAGCTTATAATGACCTTGATAGTGACCCAGACAAACAATTATTACCGATATGTCATGGACAACATAACAGAGGTTAGAGAATCGTCACGGCTACACAGGTGGAAGGACACAACAGTGGCTGAAATGTATTTATTCTTTGCTACTGTCATGCTTATGCCACATATCTATAAGAACAATATACGTACATGTACGTAATTACTGGTCCACAGACCACTTCATCAGTACTCCAGTTTTCCTTAACCTCCTTCCCTGCAACAGATTCACTCTGTTGCTACGAATGTTGCACTTCTCAGACAGAAATACGCCAAACAAAAATGACCTTCTATACAAAATCTGGGAAGCGTTTATGTATTCGAAGTAGAAATTCAGTGCATACTTTTATCCCTTCAAGAACATTGTTGTTGATGAGTCCTTGATTCTGTTCAAGGGACGCTTGTCATTCAAGCAATATATACTGACCAAACATAATCGCTTTGGTATAAAACATTTTGCTATGTGTGACTGTGAGAGTGGTCTTGTGTTGGATGTTACTGTATACACCGGGAGAAACACACTCGATGATGACAGAGGGATGTTGGGCATTTCCGGTGATGTTGTTCGCAGGATGATGGAACCATACCTTGGAAAGGGCCATACATTGTACACAGACAACTGGTATACAAGCCCTATGCTCGCTGATTTCCTACGTGTGAACAATACTGATGTGTGTGGAACAGCGAGAAGAAATAGAAAACATATGCCAAGGTTCAGTGGAGGCAGTGTTGAAGGTGCAGTGCAAGTGTTTCATGCTAATGACATGGCACTGACGTGGCATGTCAAACGGGACATGACATTGCTGTCAACCATCCACAGAAATGAGATGATACAGACTGAGCAAGTTCAACAAAGAATCTATTGTAATGCCAGCTGCTGTCGTGGATTATACAAACAATATAAGACTAGTTGACAAGTGTGACATGATGATAGGGTTTGTTGACTGTGCATAGGAGTCGCAAGTGGCATATAAAACTATTTTTCACCTTGTAGACATTGCAGTGCTCAATGCATTCAATATGTACAAAATAAAGACTGGAAAATGGCAACGTCTTGCAGAATTCTCTCTGAATGTTGTCAAACAGATAGCAAGAAAATATGGTACCACACCTGTACCTGCCCCTCAACAGTGACCTGTCACACCACAACCTGTCCCCCAACCACAGCCAGTGGGGGAAGTGCCAGACCAAATCACTCCTAACTGTCACTATCTGGTACCAATACCACCTACCCAAAAGAAGAAGAATGCCCAGAAAAAGTGTGTTGTGTGTGCTACTACCAAAAAACGACCCCAACAGTGGAAGGACACACGATTCATTTGTCACCAGTGTGGGGTGGTACTCTGTATGAATCCATGCTTCATGGAGTATCATACAATCGTGGAGTTCTAGAAACATAAGTAGGACATGTAAATATTTGTATATAGTTGTAGATAATAGAATGTGATTCAGCCAGGTGTGCAAAATCACCTGTCAGTGTGTTTATGACAATATGATAATAATTTTGTATATAATATTGGTGTATAAACAACAATTGGCATTGAAATCAAAAGATATGCCATAAAACATAATTATCATATCATGAAAAACAAGAAAAAAAAATGGAAGAAAATGGCAAATATGTAGAATTTCTGCAAGTGGCAATGCTCCATGTTGCCTTCAGGTGATCGCCAAGTGCCAACTTTGTGGCCTCATATCTCGGTAAGTAATGACCCTAAAAAATTTTTTTTATTCTAAAACACTTCAAAAAATGTGCTCTTATTTTCTACAATTTTGTTTTTTTTCAAAAATATTCGGGGTGTTGCGCGAGTGAACGTATATATATGTTTGGACCGTTTAACCATTTCAGGGTCGCCAGGCCCTCTCTGAGACTTGTTCTCAGGGTCGCCAAATTTCAAAAAAAAAAAAAAAAAAAAAAAAAAAAATATTTTTTCTTGTGAAAGGATAGAGAATCTTTTCCCAATCATAATGACACCAGTATGAAATTTGATGGAAAACTTACGGAATTATGCTCTCGTGAAGTTAGCGGTCTCGACGATGCTTACACATCTGCGATTTTGCCCAATTTGAGCCCTATTTTCGGCCAATTTCAACGTACTAGTCGACAACAATCATAACTATTTAGCTAGAACTTCATTTTTTTTATCGAATGAGAACAAGAAACCACCCATTTACCGATTTCAACTATCCAATAAAGTGGTCAGAATTTAGCAATTTTGCCAATTTCACAAAAATTTCAAAAGATGCCAATTTCCAAATAGGGTCCAGAATAAACAAGGAAGACATTCCTGGCACTAAAATAACATTTCCTCTGTTCATCAGTCACTCCCCATGCCCCTCTTACATTCTTTTGCTTTCCACTTGGAATTTTTATTCTCACAAAAAATAGAAGATTTACTGTTATGCAGACTATTGCATTAGTGTAGAAATGGTATAAATAATATCAGCGCACTTGTAAAAGAATATTAGACTCACCAGTTGACGTGTATTGGACGCGTAGCATGATTTGCTTACTTTTGAACTTTGGTAAAAATCGAACATTTCTGCTACTTTGAGTTCAATTTCAAGGTACTTTTAATTTTAAAACTAGTCAAAATCATCTCAATTTCTGTAATATGTCTTCCATTCTATAAAATGAGACCAGGAAAACTAGAATACAACAATAAATACCATACAAAAATACAGTGCGAAGTTGCTGTTTTAATCCAAAAACATGATCAAAGTTTTTTTTTTCTCATTACACACTGTGTGCCGCAGGATTTTTTTTATACTGCACACACTGACCACATAGACCCATTCTTTCATATGTAGGCCTACCAGCTTTCTCTCAAGATTTGAGGGTGCTAGAATTTAACTAATATCAACACTACAGCTTATTTGCCTATGACAACTGATCTAATATGACACAATAAACAGTATAAATAACAAAAACATAATACAGAGCAGTTCGACGGAGGTATACAGAGGATATGGGATACAAGTACAGTGGACTCTCAGTTAACACCTGCATCGGATAACGCCAAAATCGGATAACGCCTCACTTTGGCATAAAAAAATTGGCTGGGATAACACCTAAAAGCTCGGTTAGGAGCTTTCGTCCCGAACGTGTCCGCACGGCGCCCTAAGCGGGCCCGGCCACTCACCCCATGTACCAGCCAGTGTGCCATTGTTTACAAGCCACTAAGGACAATTCCACACGTACATGCAATATATTTTGTATTACAGTGGACCCCCGCATAGCGACCTTAATCCGTGCAAGAGGGCTGGCTGTTATGCGAAATGTTTGCTATGTGAATGAATTTTCCCCATAAGAAATAATGGAAATAAAATTAATCCGTGCAAGACACCCAAAAGTATGAAAAAAAATTTTTTTTACCACAAAAAAATGTTAATTTTAGTACACACAAACTGAAAAAGGCATGCACAATTACATGACACTTACTTTTATTGAAGATCTGGTGATGATTGATGGGATGGGAGGAGGGGAGAGAGAGTGTTAGTGTTTAGAAGGGGAATCCCCTTCCATTAAGACTTGAGGAGGCAAGTCCTTTTCTGGGGTTACTTCCCTTCTTCTTTTAATGCCACTAGGACCAGCTTCAGAGTCACTGGACTTCTTTCACACAACATATCTGTCCATAGTGGCCTGTACCTCTCGTTCCTTTATGATTTGTCTAAAGTGGTTCACAACATTGTCATTGTAACAGTCACCAGCACGGCTTGCAATAGCTGTGTGAGGGTGATTTTCATCAAAAAAGGTTTGCACTTCAAGCCATTTTGCACACATTTCCTTAATCTTTGAAGTAGGCAATTCCTTCAATTTCTCTCTCCCCTCCTTTGAACCAGTTTCCCCAGGTCTGGCCTCTTGCTCTTGAAGTTGATCTATCAGCTCATCAGTGGTTAGTTCTTCATTGTCCTCCTCCACCAACTCTTCCACATCATCCCCACTAACCTCCAACCCCAAGGACTTCCCCAATGCCACAATTGATTCCTCAACTGGTATACTCCTCTCAGGGTTAGCCTCAAACCCTTCAAAATCCCTTTTGTCTACACATTCTGGCCACAGTTTCTTCCAAGCAGAGTTCAAGGTTCTCTTAGTCACTCCCTCCCAAGCCTTACCTATAAGGTTTACTCAATTGAGGATATTAAAGTGATCCTTCCAAAACTCTTTTAGAGTCAATCGAGTGTCTGTGGTCACTTCAAAGCACTTTTGAAACAGAGCTTTTGTGTACAGTTTCTTGAAGTTGGAAATGACCTGCTGGTCCATGGGCTGCAGGAGAGGAGTGGTATTAGGAGGCAAAAACTTCACCTTAATGAAGCTCATGTCCCCATAAAGTCGCTCTGCCACGTCTGTAGGATGACCAGGGGCATTGTCTAACACCAGGAGGCACTTAAGTTCTAATTTCTTTTCAGTTAGGTAATCTTTCACATTGGGGGCAAATGCATGGTGTAACCAGTTATAGAAAAATTCCCTAGTGACCCATGCCTTACTGTTTGCCCTCCACAGCACACACAAATTATCCTTGAGGACATTCTTTTGCCTGAACGCTCTGGGAGTTTCAGAGTGATACACTAATAAAGGCTTAACTTTGCAATCACCACTAGCATTGGCACACATCAACAAAGTAAGCCTGTCTTTCATAGGCTTATGTCCTGGGAGTGCCTTTTCCTCCTGAGTAATGTAGGTTCTGCTTGGCATTTTCTTCCAGAACAGGCCTGTTTCATCACAATTAAACACTTGTTCAGGTTTCAGTCCTTCAGTTTCTATGTACTCCTTGAATTCATGCACATATTTTTCAGCCGCTTTGTGGTCCGAACTGGCAGCCTCACCATGCCGTATCACACTATGTATGCCACTACGCTTCTTAAATCTCTCAAACCAACCTTTGCTGGCCTTAAATTCACTCACATCATCACTAGTTGCAGGCCTTTTTTTAATTAAATCCTCATGCAACTTCCTAGCCTTTTCACATATGATTGCTTGAGAGACGCTATCTCCTGCTAGCTGTTTTTCATTTATCCACACCAATAAGAGTCTCTCAACATCTTCCATCACTTGCGATCTTTGTTTCGAAAACACAGTTAAACCTTTGGCAAGAACAGCTTCCTTGATTGCCGTTTTCTTGCCCACAATAGAAGAGATGGTTGATTTGGGTTTCTTGTACAACCTGACCAGGTCGGTGATACGCACTCCACTTTCATACTTATCAATGATCTCTTTCTTCATTTCTATAGGAATTCTAACCCTTATTGCTGTAGGGTTGGAACTAGAAGCTTTCTTGGGGCCCATGGTCACTTATTTTCCAGAAACAGCACCGAAAACACTGTAATAATACGAAATATTCCGATTGTATGCTTGAATTTTACCGCGGAGGCTGGCTGGTAAACAATGGCACAGGCGGCACATGTGAGGCTGGCTGAGGGCGCACATTGGACGCGTCTCGGACGAAGGCCGCTGAGCGGGTTTTTGTCCACTATGCGGGGCAAAATTTTAGCGAACAAAGCGTCCGCTATGCGGATTGTCCGCTATGCAAGGCGTCCGTTATGCGGGGGTCCACTGTATTCCATTGTTTTTAGTGCTTGCAACTGCTAAATAAGCCACCATGGGCCCAAAGAAAGCTTCTAGTGCCAACCCTGTGGTAAAAAGGGTGAGGTGTACTATAGAATTAAAAAAAGAGATGCTGTAACAGAAAAGTACGAGTGTGTAGTGCGTATCTCGGAGTTGGAAAAGTTATACAACAAACACCATCCAACAATCACTACTATCTTTGTCAACAAAAAGACAATCAAGAAAGCTGTTGTTGCAAAAGGTGCAAGAGTGCTTACAAAACAGATTGCAAATACTTGAAGATGTGGAGAGACTGTTGTTGGTGTGGATAAATGAGAAACAATTATCAGGAGATAGTATTTTTCAGTCAATAATATGTGAAAAGGCAAGGTAGTTGCATGAGGATCTCGTTAAGAAAATGCCTCCAAATAGTGCAGCTGTTGATGAATTTAAAGCCAGCAAAGGCTGGTTTGAGAGATTTAAGAATCATAATGACATACACAGTGTGATAAGGCATGGTGAGGCTGCCAGTTCTGACAAAAAAGCGGCTGAAAAATGTGTGTAGGACTTTAACCCTTTGAGGGTTTTCGTCGTACTAGTACGTCTTACGCGTAGGGGTTTTTGACGTACTAGTACGCATAAATTCTAGCGGCCTCAAATCTCGCGCGAAAAGGCTGATAGGCCTAGGTGTGAGAGAATGGGTCTGCGTGGTCAGTGTGCGCGGTAGAAAAAAAATCTGGGACCCAGTGGTGCATTGTGGGAATGCCCTCTTAGTAAACAATGTCCACCATGCCTCGCGGTAAGAAGCTCCTCACTCCTCGGCGAATTGGGACACTTTTGTTCCCCAGTGACAGTTCTAATAGTGATGGAAGTGCCAGTGAAGATGAGTTTCGTGGTTTTAGTGAGGTTTTGACCGAAACTAATGACCATAATATCGGTAATAGTGAAGAAAACCCAGACGACCCTCAGCCTTCCACCTCTGGTGCTGGGCCCTCGTGTTCACGTTCAGTTGTTCCAGAACCCAAGAGGAAACTTCTATTTTCCCAAATCCCAGACTCAGATGAGAGCATGGGTGATGATAGTGATAGTGAATATGAACTACAAGCTCTTCAAACTAGTTCCAGTAGTGATAGTGAAGTGCAATATTCCCCAGTGAAGCGTCAGTATATACGACGATATATGCGCTCTGGAAGTGTGCCATATGCTATTCCAAGGGGAAGGAGTGTATCTCGGAGTACATCCCGTGGCTGTACAACAGGAACAGACAGTGAAAATGACGAAGATACTGTTGCAATTGGGATGGAAAATGTGCGTGGTGGTAGTGGTGCCGGCGGTGAGGCACCAGCAGTGGGCCATGCTGCCACCCACGCTGCCACCCACGCCGCTGCCTCAGCTGATCTAGAACAAAGGCCACCATCCCCCACTCCCCCACCACACCAGCCTCCACAACCACAACCTCCACAACCACAACCTCCACAACCACAACCACCTGTCATTGTCCAGTACCCACCAGCAGACCGCACCTGGGATTGGCAGGAAGCTGTCAATTTTGTTCCAAATCCCCACCAGTTTGATGGCAGCCAAAGTGGAATACGGCCATCTTGTACACTTGGGAACAATGCCACTGAACTGGAATGTTTCGAGTTATTCTTTGACGAACCACTGATGAAAAGTATTGTCATGGAAAGCAACACATACTACGAGTACACCATGGCAAACACAATACTTTCACCAAAATCACGTCTACACCAATGGAAGGAGGCAACTGTGGCTGAGCTGTATCTTTTCTTTGCCACAATAATGCTTATGCCACATGTGTATAAGCACAAAGTGAAATCATACTGGTCAACAGACCCCCTGATTGCAACACCAGGTTTCAGTGATATAATGCCAGTGAATCGATTTGTGCTAATGTTACGTATGCTTCACTTCTCAGATAAAACCAGGCCTGACAGAACTGACAGGTTATATAAGATTAGGAATGTGTTTGTGTATCTGAAACAGAAATTCAGTACTCATTTTTATCCCTTCAGGAAGCTTGTAATTGACGAGTCTTTGATTCTGTTCAAAGGAAGACTCTCTTTCAAGCAGTACATACCAAGCAAGAGGAAACGCTTTGGTATAAAGTTGTTTGTGCTTTGTGATTGTTACAGTGGTCTGGTATTGGATATTATTGTGTACACTGGAAGTTATACATTGCAAAATACCAGGAAGTTATTGGGCATCTCAGGTGATGTGGTTCGAACAATGATAGAACCATACCTTGGTAAGGGGCATATATTATATACAGATAACTGGTACACAAGCCCCTCACTCAGTGATTTTTTGCGAGTGAACATGACAGATGTGTGTGGCACAGTGCGTGCAAATCGAAAACATATGCCCAGGTTTGATGCTGGCACTCGCAGAGGTGAGGTGCAGGCGTTTGCTGCCAATGACATCATGGCATTTCGGTGGCATGACAAACGAGATGTCACACTGTTGTCATCAATTCACCCTAATGAAATGGCAGACAGTGGCAGGCAGCATAGAGAGAGAAATGAACCCATTCTAAAACCTGCAGCTGTGATTGATTACACCTTCAACATGCGTTCAGTGGACAAATGTGACATGCAGATTGGGTTTGCTGATTGTGTTCGCAAGAGTTATAAGTGGTACATCAAACTGTTTTTCCATCTTCTGGACATTTCCATGCTCAATGCTTATAATATGTATAAGATGAGCACCAGAAACAAACCACAGTACGGCGAATTCTGTTTGTCTGTCATCAGACAAATAGTATTCAAGTACCAAGGAAATGCACCTGCAATTGACCGCCCACCAAATTATCAACAACTACCTGCTCGTCTGAAGCATGGTGATCACTTCCTGGTAAAACTGCCTGCTACTGCTTTGAAGAAAAAGGCTCAGAAGAGGTGTTACGTCTGTTCACATACAAAAAAACGCCCACGACAACGCAGAGACACTCGTTTTATGTGTGAGGAGTGCAAAACTCCACTGTGCATGACACCATGTTTCAAAGACTTCCACAGGCTGCAGAACTTCTAGAAACATGTCCTGTGACTGTATATGTGTATATAAAATATAGAAAAATAGTAATAAACAACATTTCATATTGTTTGTTTGTGTAAATATTTTCTGTAAACAAAATAATGACAACAGTGTTTACGCCCTTATTGTGTAGTATTGAAAAAGAAATAACTTACAAAATACTGATCATGTTGGCCTCAGAGGCCATAAAAGTTACTCAGAAAAAGAAAAATTGAAAAAAAATTGAAAATAGTACATAAAAAAGTAAATAGAAAAATACCGGGTGACGGCAGTCGGCGCTGTTACCAGATGATGTTCTATTTTGGCAAATTTCACACCTCCATATCTCGGTAAGTATTGACGTTAAAATTTTTTTGTTTAGCCTATAATGTTTAGAAAAAAATACTCTATTTTTTCATAAGAAAAAATAATTTTTTTTTTTTTTGAAATTTGGCCGACCCTGAGAACGAGTTTCGGAGAGGGCCTGTCGACCCTCAAAGGGTTAAGGAATACGTAGACACTGAAAAATAAAAACCTCAACAAGTGTTTAATTGTGACAAAACAGGCCTGTTTTGGAAGAAAATGCCAAACAGGACCCACATTACTCAGGAGGAAAAGGCACTCCCAGGACACAAGCCTATGAAAGACAGGCTAACTCTAATGCTGTGTAGTAATGCTAGGGGGATTGTGAAGTGAAGCCTTTACTCGTACATCACTCTGAAACGCCTAGAGTGTTCAAGAAAAACAATACTGTCAAGACTAAACTGTGTATGATGTGGAGAGCAAACAGTAAGGCATGGGTCATTAGAGACATGTTTATTGACTGGTTCTATGACATGTTTGGCCCCACTGTGAAACAGTACCTCCTGGAAAATAAATTGGAACTCAAGTGCTTCCTGGTAATGGACAATGCTCCTGCTCATCCTCATGACTTGCAAGAACAAATTGCAGGGGAGTTGAGCTTCATCTAAGTGAAGTTTTTGCCTCCTAATACCACTCCTCTCCTCCAGCCCATGGACCAGCAGGTCATTTCAAATTTAAAAAAAACTGTGTACCAAAGCAGTGTTTCAAAAGTGCTTTGAAGTTACCTCAGACACTGAATTGACCCTAAGAGAGTTCTGGAAAGATCACTTCAGTATCCTCAGTTGCATAAACCTTATAGGTAAGGCTTGGGAGGGAGTGACTTGCAGGACTTAAACTCTGGTTGGAGAAAATTGTGGCCACAATGTGTACAAGAGAGGGATTTTGAATGGTTTGGGGCTGACCCTAAGGAGCCTATGCCAGTTGTAGAAGCGTTGGTGGGGGACGACTATGAAGAGCTAACCACTACAGAGCTGCAAGAGCTTCAGGTGCAACAGCAACAGACCAAAGCTCAGGGATTTCCTTCAGAGGAGGAGGAAGAGAGACGGAGGAAGTTGCCTTCGTCAAAGATTAAGGAAATGTGTAGAATGTTTACAAAGTTGCAAGCATTTACGAATCAATATTATCCTAACACAGCTGTTGCAAGCCGTATTGGCAACTTGTACAGTGACACTCTTGTGGCCCATTGTAGGGAAATCTTAAAGGAACACGAGAAACAGAGCTCTCTGGACAGATATTTTGCATGACAGAGGTCCAGTGACTCTCAAGCTGGTCCTAGTGGCATTAAAAAACCAAGAAGGGAGGCAACCCCAGAAATGGACTTGTTACCTGAAGTCTTTATGGAAGGGTATTCACCTTCCAAACAATAGAACACCTGCATCCTCTGCCCTACCGTCTCATCACTCGTCAACAATTCCACAATAAAGGTAAGTGTCATTTCAGTAATGTTTATTGTGCATGTATCACTGTTTTCTGTGTAGGGAAATGTATATTTCATGTAAAAAAATTATTTTGTTTAATACTTTTGGGTGTCTGGAACGGATTACAGTGGACCCCCGCATACCGTTGGCATCACATAACGTTAAATCCGCATGCCGATACATTTTATCGCTAAGATTTTGCCTCGCATACCGCTAAAAAACCCGCTCAACGCTATTCGTCCGAGACGCGTCTAATGTGCGGCCTGAGCCAGCCTCACATGTTCCGCCGGTGGCATTGTTTACCAGCCAGCCTCCGCGGTAACATCCAAGCATACAATCGGAACATTTTGTATTATTACAGTGTTTTTGGTGATTTTATCTGCAAAATAAGTGACCATGGGCCCCAAGAAAGCTTCTAGTGCCAACCCTACAGGAATAAGGGTGAGAATTACTTTAGAGATGAAGAAAGAGATCACTGCTAAGTATGAAAGTGGAGTGTGTGTCTCCGAGCTGGCCAGGTTGCATAGTAAACTCCAATCAACCATCGCTACTATTGTGTCCAACAAAACGGCAATCAAGGAAGCTGTTCTTGCCAAAGGTTCAACTGTGTTTTCGAAACAGAGATTGCAAGTGATGGAAGATGTTGAGAGACTCTTATTGGTATGGATAAATGAAAAACAGATAGCAGGAGATAGCATCTCTCAAGCGATCATAAGTGAAAAGGCTAGAAAGTTGCATCAGGATTTAATTAAAAAAATGCCTGCAACTAGTGATGATGTGAGTGAATTTAAGGCCAGCAAAGGTTGGTTTGAGAGACTTAAGAAGCGTAGTGGCATACATAGTGTGATAAGGCATGGTGAGGCTGCCAGTTCGGACCACAAAGCAGCTGAAAAATATGTGCAGGAATTCAAGGAGTACATAGACAGTGAAGGACTGAAACCTGAACAAGTGTTTAATTGTGATGAAACAGGCCTGTTTTGGAAGAAAATGCCAAGCAGGACCTACATTACTCAGGAGGAAAAGGCACTCCCAGGACATAAGCCTATGAAAGACAGGCTTACTCTGTTGATGTGTTCCAATGCTAGTGGTGATTGCAAAGTGAAGCCTTTATTAGTGTATCACTCAGAAACTCCCAGAGCATTCAGGCAAAAGAATATCCTCAAGGCTAATTTGTGTGTGCTGTGGAGGGCAAACAGTAAGGCATGGGTCACTAGGGACTTTTTCTATGACTGGTTACACCAAGCATTTGCCCCAATGTGAAAGATTACCTAACTGAAAAGAAATTAGACCTTAAGTGCCTCCTGGTGTTAGACAATGCCCCTGGTCATCCTACAGACGTGGCAGAGCGACTTTATGGGGACATGAGCTTCATTAAGGTGAAGTTTTTGCCTCCTAATACCACTCCTCTCCTGCAGCCCATGGACCAGCAGGTTATTGCAAACTTCAAAAAACTGTACACAAAAGCTCTGTTTGAAAGGTGCTTTGTAGTGACCTTAGAAACTCAATTGACTCTAAGAGAGTTTTGGAGAGATCACTTTAATATCCTCAATTGTGTAAACCTTATAGGTAAGGCTTGGGAGGGAGTGACTAAGAGGACCTTGAACTCTGCTTGGAAGAAACTGTGGCCAGAATGTGTAGACAAAAGGGATTTTGAAGGGTTTGAGGCTAACCCTGGGAATCCTATGCCAGTTGAGGAATCCATTGTGGCATTGGGAAAGTCCTTGGGGTTGGAGGTTAGTGGGGATGATGTGGAAGAGTTGGTGGAGGAGGACACTGAAGAACTAACCACTGATGAGCTGCTAGATCAACTTCAACAGCAAGAGGCCAGACCTGAGGAAACTGCTTCAGAGGAGGGGATAGAGAAATTGAAGAAGTTGCCTACTTCAAAGATTAAGGAAATGTGTGGAATGTGGCTTAAAGTGCTAACCTTTTTTGATGACAATCACCCTAACACAGCTATTGCAAGCCGTGCTGGTGACTATTACACTGACACTGTTGTGAAACACTTTAGGAAAGTCATAAAGGAACGGGAGGTACAGGCCACTATGGACAGATATGTTGTGCGACAGAAGTCCAGTGACTCTGAAGCTGGTCCTAGTGGCATTAAAAGAAGAAGGGAAGTAACCCCAGAGAAGGACTTGACACCTCAAGTCTTAATGGAAGGGGATTCCCCTTCTAAACACTAAGACTCTCTCCTCCTCCCATCCCATCAATCATCACCAGATCTTCAATAAAGGTAAGTGTCATGTAACTGTGCATGCCTTTTTCAGTTTGTGTGTAATAAAATTAATATTTCATGTGGTAAAAATTTTTTTTTTCATACTTTGGGGTGTCTTGCACGGATTAATTTGATTTCCATTATTTCTTATGGGGAAAATTCATTCGCATAACGATAATTTCGCATAACAATGAGCTCTCAGGAACGGATTGATATCGTTATGCAGGGGTCCACTGTAATTGGATTTCCATTATTTCTTAGGGGGAAAATTAATTCGGTTAAAGGCTAAATCGGTTAAAGCCTAGCTCTCTGGAATGGATTAAAGGTGTTAACTGAGGGTCCACTGTACCATTCTCTTTTCCCTGTCTTGGGGCTTATATTACAGAAAATGGAGTATAGCACAGGACTAACTGTGATATGCACTCATACTGCAACGTAAAACTAAAACAAAAAAGCTATTTTCTCCACATTATCACACACAGCAGCATGTGTGTAAAGAACCTAGGATAACCCCAAAAAAAAAGTCAGACAAAGTGGCTGATTTTTAGTACCTAGCTTGGGCTAGCCATATATGATTTTTGGTAAATACTCGATTCCCAGCCAGGGAAGAAACATCAGGCATGTTTCTTTACACCTGTTGTCTATGTTCACCCACCAATAAGTGGGTACCTGGGTGTTAGTGGACTGGCATGGGTGTTACCCTGGGACACTGACCTAATTTGCCTGAAATGCTTAGCATAACAAGGGGCTTTCTAATATAGTAGTAAGTCACTGATGTCAGACAGGTCAGTATACCATGTACATGTACGTGTAGTAAATAAAGATATTATTATTACAGTGGACCCTCGGGTAACAATGACATCGGCTAGCGATAAAATCGGATAGCGATGCGTTTTAGCGTAAAAATACTGGCTCACCCAACAATGAAAAACCCGGTTAGCCCTTTGACTGTTTCGGTCATATATATACGTGTTACGAGCCACCATGTTTGACGTATATACAGTATACTCAAAGCTGGTAGGCTCACATGTGAGAGAATGGGTCTGTGTGGTCAGTGTGCACCATATAAAAAAAATCCTGCAGCACGCAGTGCATAATGGGGGAAAAAAAAACTCCGACCGTGTTTTTGGATTAAAACGCCGACTTTGAGGTGTATTTTCGTGTAGTATTTATGGCTGTATTCTCGTTTTCTTGGTCTCATTTGATAGAATGGAAAACATATTATAGAAATACAGGTGATTTTGATTGGTTTTACTATGAAAAGAACCTTGAAATGGAGCTCAAAGTAGGGGAAATGTTTGATTTTTGCCGATGTTCAAAAGTAAACAAATGATGTCATTGTCCAATAAATGTCCAATTAGCCATTCTAATATGCAGTCATGAATGTGTTAACATTATTTATACAATTATTACAATATTGCAGTAGTCTGCTTAACAGTAAATCTTCTATTTTTTGTTTGAATAAAAATTCAAAATAGAAAGCAAGAGTAATATACTACTTTTGAATGTCACTGTTGTATTCAATGACCATTCTACCTCATAGTTTTAATTGTGTTTAATATCTACAGAATCTCTCCTTTTTTAAATCTTACCACTTCAATGTTCTATCTTATTTTAATTGAAACTAACCATAGCTTGTCCTTCTCAATTATTCTACCTCACTAAGAAATATACTCTATTGCCCAATTTTATTTTAAAATCTCTATTATTGCCCATTTTTATTTTATATTTTAGTGCCCAACTTTATTGTAAACTTTTCATCTTATTATTGCACTATTCTAGTCTTGAGTTAATTACCCACTCTTATACTTGCCCAATTTTACCTATACTTTATTGCCCAATCTATTTTAAACTTTTTATTATTGCCCTTTTCTATTTTAAACTTTATCACCCAACTTTATTTTACTTTTCTTAACCTTTTGTTACTAAATTTTTAAGCTTGTATATTCAACTCCAATTTTCATATTATCCTGTCTACCATCTTACTATCAAATTATAACCAAGTCATTGCCATTTTTTATCTTTTTATTTTTTATTATTCTTTTGCTACCTTAACTTGTGTATTTTATCCTGTCAATTTAAATTTAGTTATACTCTAGTTCTTGTTAACAACTTATATTAGACCTTAGTGCAATTACAAGTGAGAGTCTTGTGGGATTTTAAACTAATATTTTTTATATTATTAGATTAAACCTATTTGTACTTTAGCTTATTCTAGCTCAATACACAGAAACACCAAATTCATTATACTTGACCTTAGTGCAATTACAAGTGAGAGTCTGGTGCTATTTTTAATTTGTATTTTTATATTTTTAGTTTATACCTAGTTATACTTTAGCTCATTCTAGCACAACACATAGACAACATCAAGTTCATTATGTTTATTAGTGACTATACTCTATATGACCAAAGTGCTTTAGCTATACAGGAAGGCCCCGCTTTACGGCGTTTCACTTTACGGCGTTCCGCTAATACGGACATTTCAAATTATGACCAAAACTCACTATACGGCTCCCCCCACCTGACTTTCTAATACGGTCACCGTGCCCCACCCTGTTTGTTTACATTCTCCATGAGCTCAGTAAGCACTAAGTCTCTCCATTTTGTCTGGAAACTCCAAAATTTCAAATGTTTTTAAAAGTTATTTCATATTTTATATATACTCTCATAATTATACTTATGTATACCTGTACCTAAATAAACTTACATACATCGAGTCATTTAAATGTCGTATATTACGTTAATATACACATTTTCATTAATCCATCCATGATATTTTTTTCAAAATTATATAATAAACACGATGCATAACATATAAATAAGATAAATACACCCCACAGTAGAATAAATAAACATAAATGTGAGATGTGAGCAGACGACTTCCACAAGTGACGCCATAATAACAATACTCACCGAGTCTCATTAAATGTCGTATATTACGGTAATATACACATTTTCATTAATCCATCCATGATATTTTTTTCAAAATTATATAATAAACACGATGCATAACATATAAATAAGATAAATACACCCCACAGTAGAATAAATAAACATAAATGTGAGATGTGAGCAGACGACTTCCACAAGTGACGCCATAATAACAATACTCACCGAGTCTCATTAAATGTCGTATATTACGGTAATATACACATTTTCATTAATCCATCCATGATATTTTTTTCAAAATTATATAATAAACACGATGCATAACATATAAATAAGATAAATACACCCCACAGTAGAATAAATAAACAAATGTGAGATGTGAGCAGACGACTTGCACAAGTGGTGATAATAACAATACTGAGTCTCATTAAATGTCGTATATTACGGTAATATACACATTTTCATTAATCCAGCCATGATATTTTTTTCAAAATTATATAATAAACACGATACATAACATAAAAAGATGATAAATACACCCCACAATAGAATAAATAAACATAAATATAAGATGTGGGAGCCTGGTTTGTTTACATAACTCTGCGCCTGTTACCTCTCATGTACTCATTCTTTCTCTCTCTCATTTATTCGTTTTATCTCATTTACTTACTCCTGACCCTACATTAAGACTACAAATATTTTAAGGTAAGTAATGAGTGAACTGTATATACATTTTATCGCTCTGGGATGCTTAAATATCATAGAATAGTATGTGTGGGTGGGGTGGCCTGGTGAGGTAGCCTGGCTATTACAATACATACCACACTTGATTTCTTACAATAAATACTACTTGTCTCACCCTAGATTAAGACTATAAATATTTTAAGGTAAGTAATGAGTGCACTATGTGTGTATTGTACTTTTTTATTGTTTTTTGATGCCTGGTTCTATTGCTAACTTAATATATGTTAGTGTAAACTTGTTATCTAGTGTTTGTATGCATTTGTAAGTGGAAAAAAAGGGTGTTCCACTTTACGGCGGTTTCCACTTTACGGCGGTAGCCTGGAACCTAACCCGCCGTATAAGTGGGGCCTTCCTGTATACTTGTTCAAACTTCCCACTACTACAGATATCAGTACTAGAACTCAACACACAATTCAGGATATAAATAACCACAATTTAAACCTAGAAGATGAATGATCACGTCGACCCTGATCTAAACCTCCATAATCTAACACCCAATCAAAACCCATTGGAAAGTATTATTTTCTTATTAACACACCAGCCATTTCCTACCAAGGCAGGGTGGCCCGAAAAAGAAAAACTTTCACCATCATTCACTCCATCACTGTTGTGCCAGAAGGGTGTTTTGGTGCACTTAGGAGTCTGTGGAGACCAAGAACTTTGTCCTTGGAGGCAAAGAGGGGAATGTATGAGAGTACAGTTTTACCAACGCTCTTATATGGGTGTGAAGCATGGGTGATGAATGTTGCAACAAGGAGAAGGCTGGAGGCAGTGGAGATGTCATGTCTGAGGGCAATGTGTGGTGTGAATATAACGCAGAGAATTCGTAGTTTGGAAGTTAGGAGGAGGTGCGGGATTACCAAAACTGTTGTCCAGAGGGCTGAGGAAGGGTTGTTGAGGTGGTTCGGACATGTAGAGAGAATGGAGCGAAACAGAATGACTTCAAGAGTGTATCAGTCTGTAGTGGAAGGAAGGCGGGGTAGGGGTCGGCCTAGGAAAGGTTGGAGGGAGGGGGTAAAGGAGGTTTTGTGTGCGAGGGGCTTGGACTTCCAGCAGGCATGCGTGAGCATGTTTGATAGGAGTGAATGGAGACAAATGGTTTTTAATACTTGATGTGCTGTTGGAGTGTGAGCAAAGTAACATTTATGAAGGGATTCAGGGAAACCGGCAGGCCGGACTTGAGTCCTGGAGATGGGAAGTACAGTGCCTGCACCCTGAAGAAGGGGTGTTAATGTTGCAGTTTAAAAACTGTAGTGTAAAGCACCCTTCTGGCAAGACAGTGATGGAGTGAATGATGGTGAAAGTTTTTCTTTTTCGGGCTACCCTGCCTTGGTGGGAATCGGCCAGTGTGTTAATAAAAAAAAAAACTCCTCTCACCCAAACCCAACCATACTAACAGAAACTGTAAATGCCGAACTGCTAAAAATATTTACTTGGATGACTATCAACAAAATTATTCTCAATATAGACAAAACCTACTTCAAGCTATTTGGAGACAGAGCTTTAAATGTACAGCTAAACATACAGTGGACCCCCGGTTAACGAACTTTTTTCATTCCAGTAGTAAGTTCAGGTGCCAGTACTGACCGAATTTTTTCCCATAAGGAATATTGTGAAGTAGATTAGTCCATTTCAGACCCCCAAACATACACGTACAAACGCACTTACATAAATACACTTACATAATTGGTCGCATTTGGAGGTGATCGTTAAGCGGGGGTCCACTGTATTGATAAATGGTTCACCCATTTCAAGACAGACAGAGGGCAAATTCCTAGATCTCCACCTTGACTGCAGTTTCAAATTTCAAACACACATACAGCAAATTTCCAAGAAAGTCTCCAAAACAGTAGGCATCCTTTCAGAGATATGGTATTATGTACCCCAATCAGCTCTTCTAGCTCTGTACCACTCTCATTTCCCCTTACCTTACCTATGGTATTTGTGCATGGGGCTCAACCATAGCAAATCACCTGAAGCCTTTAACCCTTAACCCGTAAACGGTCCAAATGTATATACAGGTTCTCCATCCGGCATCATTGGGACCTGTAGTGTGCTGGATTACTGAGTTTGCCGAATTACAGAGTGGTTAGGTTAGAATACACTTAATAAAATTAACCAACTTGACTTACACAGTTCATTGAACATCGGCAAAAATCGAACATTTCCTCTACTTTGAGCTCAATTTCAAGGTACTTTTCGTTATGAAAGCAATCAAAATCATGTCTATTTCTGTAATATATCTTCCATTCTATCAAATGAGTCCAAAAAATGAGAATACAACCATAAAAACCATACGAAAATATACTGCTAATGGATGAGAAGTGAACTCCCTTATTTATTGTCTGTCTTTTTTATTTTTGTTGTACGTTAAGAAGCATCTTTCCATCATACATGGCCCAAGTTTCAATGAGATAGCCCAACAAACAACCGAGAAAAAAAAAATATTTACCAAAAATCATATATGGCAAGCCCAAGCCAGGTACTGGAAATAAGTCACTTTGTCTGACTTTTCTGGGTTATCCCAGGTTCTCTATACATACGCTGCTATGTATGATAATCTATGTAACTGTATTTGTGTATACCTGAATAAATTTATTTACTTCTAGTCTGTCAACTGAGTACAAGAAACCGCCCATTCACTTATTTCAACTACCCAATAAAGTGGTCAGAAATTGGCAATTTGGCCAATTTCACACAAATTTCAACAGATGCCAATTTCAAAATAGGGTCCAGAATAAACAATGCAGACATTCCTGGCACTAAAATAACATTTTCTCTGTTCATTAGTCACGGCTACAGGCCCCTCTCATATTACTCTTGCTTACCTTCTGGAATTTTTATTCACAAAAAAATAGAAGACTTACTGTTATGCAGACTACTGCATTATTGTAATAATTGTATAAATAATGTCAATCCATTCTTGACTCCGTATTGGAATTTAGACTGGCAGGAGGACAGGTATTGGACGGTGACGTCATTTGTTTACTCTTGAGCTTCGCTACTGTGAGCGCAATTTCAAGGTACTTTTCTTCATGAAAGCAATCAAAATCATAACTATTTCTGTAACATATCTTTCATTCTATCAAATGAGACCGAAAAAATGAGAATATAACCATAACAACCATACAAAAATATACCACTAAGCGGCCGCTAATGGCCGAGAAGTGAACTCCACTATTTATGGTCTGATTTCTTTCATTTTTGGTGTATGTGAAGAAGTATCTTTCCATCATACATTGTCCAAGTTTGAATAAGATAACCCAGCAAACAACTGAGAAAATATAATAATAATAATAATAATAATAATAATAATAATACAGTGGACCCCCGCTTAACGATCACCTCCAAATGCGACCAATTATGTAAGTGTATTTATGTAAGTGCGTTTGTACGTGTATGTTTGGGGGTCTGAAATGGACTAATCTACTTCACAATATTCCTTATGGGAAAAAATTCGGTCAGTACTGGCACCTGAACATACTTCTGGAGTGAAAAAAGTTCGTTAACCGGGGGTCCACTGTAATAATAATAATAATAATAATATGTTGTGTAACATATTATTATTATTATTATCTTTATACATATATGCTTCTAAGCTGTTGTATTCTGAGCACCTCTGCAAAAGCAGTGATAATGTGTGAGTGTGGTGAAAGTGTTGAATGATGATGAAAGTATTTTCTTTTTGGGGATTTTCTTTCTTTTTTTTTTGGGTCACCCTGCCTCGGTGGGAGACGACTGACTTGTTGAAAAAAAAAAAATAATAATAATAATACAGTGGACCCCCGCATAGCGACTTTAATCCGTGCAAGAGGGCTCATTGTTATGCGAAATGATCGGTATGCGAATGAATTTTCCCCATAAGAAATAATGGAAATCAAATTAATCCGTGCAAGACACCCAAAAGTATGAAAAAAAAAATTTTACCACATGAAATATACATTTTCCTACACACAGAGAGAAGGATACATGCACAATAGTAGAGTAGTACATGCACAATATATATTGTGCATGTACTGCTCTACTAAATGAAGAATAAATGACACTTACCTTTATTGAAGATGCAGCAATGACTGATGAGACACTGTGTCCTGGGAGTGCCTTTTCCTCCTGAGTACTGTAGGTCCTGTTTGGCATTTTCTTCCAGAACAGGCCTTATCACACTGTATGCCACTACGATTCTTAAATCTCTCAAACCAACCTTTGCTGGCTTTAAATTCACCAATATGAACACTAGTTCCAGGCATTTTTCCCTGTTCACCTGGGTGTTAGTCGACTGGTGTGGGTTGCATCCTGGGAGACAAGATTAAGGACCCCAATGGAAATAAGTTAGACAATCTTCGATGACACTGACTTTTTTGGGTTATCCTGGGTGGCAAATCCTCTGGGGTTAATTGTTTCTTGGTATTCTCAATAAGCCACACCAACAACGGTGCTACAGCAGCAGCAGCAGCTGACAGTGCTACAGCAGCAGCAGACGATGCTACAGCAGCAGCAGACGATGCTACAGCAGCAGCAGACGATGCTACAGCAGCAGCAGACGATGCTACAGCAGCAGCAGACGGTACTACAGCAGCAGCAGCAGCTGACGGTGGTACAGCAGCAGCAGCAGCAGCAGCAGCAGCTGACGGTGGTACAGCAGCAGCAGACGATGCTACAGCAGCAGCAGACGATGCTACAGCAGCAGCAGACGGTACTACAGCAGCAGCAGCTGAGAGTGCTACAGCAGCAGCAGACGATGCTACAGCAGCAGCAGACGGTACTACAGCAGCAGCAGCAGCTGACGGTGGTACAGCAGCAGCAGCAGCTGTACCACCAATAGTAGCGATGGTTGATTGGGGTTTATTATACAACCTGGCCAGCTCGGAGACACGCACTCCACTTTCATACTTATCAATGATCTTTTTCTTCATCTCTATAGTAATTCTCACCCTTATTGCTGAAGGGTTGGCACTAGAAGCTTTCTTGGGGCCCATGGTCACTTATTTTGCAGATAAAATCACCAAAAACACTGTAATAATACGAAATGTTCCGATTGTATGCTTGGATGTTACCGCGGAGGCTGGCTGGTAAACAATGCCACCGGCGGCACGTGAGGCTGGCTAAGGGCGCACATTGGACGCGTCTCGGACGAAGAGCGGTGAGCGGGTTTTTGAGCGGTATGCGAGGCAAAATTTTTGCGATAAAAGCGAGCGGTATGCGGATTGTACGTTATGTGATGCCGACGGTATGCGGGGGTCCACTGTAATATCTTTATTTACTACACGTACATGTACAAGGTATACAGGCCTAGCTGACATCAGTGACATACTACTGTATAGAAAGCCGCTTGTTATGCTGAGTATTTCAAGAAAATTAAGTCAGTGTCCCAGGATAACACCCACACTAGTTGACTAACACCCAGGTGCCCATTTACTGATGGGTAAACATAGACAACAGGTGTAAAGAAACACACCTAATGTTTCTACCCTGGCTGGGAATCAAATATTTACCAAAAATCATATATGGCTAACCCAAGCCAGGTACTAAAAATAAGCCATGTTGACTTTTTTGGGGTTATCCTAGGTTCTCTACACATATGCTGCTATGTGTGATAATCTATAGAGAGAAAATAACTTTTTTGTTTCATGTTTATGGTGGAGTAAGAGTGTATATTATATTTAGCCCTGTGCTATACTCTGTTTTCTCTAATATAAGTCCCCAAGACAAGGATAGGAGAATGGTATTTGTTTACCATATCCTCTTCATAACTCTGTCAAACTGCTCGGTGTTATGCCAAATATTATTCATTCTGGAGTATTTAACATGTTTTATGTTATTTATATTGTTTCTTATGTCATATTAGATCAATTGTGATAGGCAAATAAGCTGTAGTGTTGATATTAGCATAATAATAAAGCATATTCTCCTACTTCATGAGACTGAGCTCATGGCAACAGACAGTGGCTTCAAAGCCACCTTATCTTTAATGAATAATTTACTGTGTAGGTGCTTTACATAATGAGAAGCATTTCTTTATGCATTGGAACCATGACTAGGGCTAAAAGTAAGCAGGTTAAAACAATAAATGGAGAAAAAGAAATTGGAATGACTTATGCAGCAAGTAGCGCCACCAAACAGTACCAGCAGGTTGGTGTGGCGACCCTGGAAATTTGAAATTATGCTAGCCAAAATTAGTGCCGAATAACTGAAGGAACCGAATAACTGATTGCCGGATTTGTGATGGCGGACCTGTACATGTTTTTTCAACATTTGAAAGTATGTAAAAAAAGTAGACCTTCTTTTTGTTTTTTTACATTTGAAAATGTGTAAAAAAAGTTTGATCTACTTTTTTTTTTTGTTAAATTTGAAAATATGTAAAAAAAAAACGTAATCTACTTTTGGAGCACTACACGTGAACGTAGATCTGCTTGGACCGTTTACGGGTTAAACTGTCCAAACATAGAGCTACGTCTATGTGCATAGCGCTCAGATCGTAGATCTACTTTCTTTTTTTTACATAAGAATGTAAAATTGGATGTAGATCTACATCCTGAGCACTACTCACCTGGACATAGATCTATACTTGGACAGTTTAAGGATTAATAACCCAGCAAAAAGCTGCAGTGCGATTGATTACTAACTCTTGCATTAGACAACACACTTCACCACTTTTTAAGTCTCAACTTGCTTAACCCTTAAACTGTCCAAACATAGATCTATATTCACTCACTTAGTGCTCTGAATATTTAAAAAAAAAAAAATTGTAATTAAAGAGGGCCATTTTCCCTGTGTAATAAGACCGACCAAAAATAAAAATTAGGACCAATACTCACCGAGATATAAGACCACAAAGTTGGCACTGGATGCTCACCTGATGGCAACATCAAGTACTGCTGCTTGCAGAAGTGTTGCCAATTTACCATTTTTTCTCATTTTTATTTTATTTTATATAATTTTTATGTTCTGATAATTACAATTTATAACAATTCTTGTGATTTCATAGCCAATCTTTGTTCTGACACTAGTATTAGGTACTGAAATAGTACTCAAATAGTCACAACCATTCTGACAGATGAACATTTTCACCTGACTTGGTCATTTACTATTGTCTAGAAATATACACAAAGCATTTGTAAGTCTCAGCAATGTTTTAGACATGCTGAAGTATATGTGAAACTCCTTGAAGCATGGTGTTATGACGAGTGTCACTAAACTGCTGAGAGTGCAGAAATGGAGGGAGTGACACTTGTTGATCATGTACTGCTGCATGGAACCCTGGCTTTATTTGTTTTCACTGTTACACACAAACATGTATGTCTGTCTATCTGTCTAGCTAAACTTACCTGTCTACCTGTGTCTGTCTTTGTCTGACTGTGTGTCTCGGTCTTTGTCTGTCTGTGTGTCTCTGTGTTTGTCTCAGTCTTTCTGTCTGTGTCTCTGTCTGTGTCTGCCTGCCTGCCTGCCTCTGTGTGTGTGTACTCAATTGTGGTTGCAGGGGTCGAGACTCAGCTCCTGGCCCTGCCTCTTCACTGATTGCTACTAGGGCCTCTCTGCTTCTTGAGCTTTCTCATACCTTGTCTTAAAGCTATGTATTGTTCCTGCCTCCAATACATTGCTTGCTAGGCTATTCCACTTCCTGATGACTCTATGACTAAAGAAATACTTCCTAACATCCCTGTGACTCGTCTGAGTCTTCAGCTTCCAATTGTGACCACTTGTTTATGTATCTCCTCTCCGGAACATCCCGTCTGTCCACCTTATCTGTTCCAAGCAGTATTTTGTATGTCATTATCATGTCTCCCCTGACCCTCCTGTCCTCCACTGTCGTTAGTCCGATTTCCCTCAACCTTTCATCATAGGACATTTCCCTGAGCTCCGGAACTAGCCTTGTTGCAAACCTTTGTACTTTCTCTAACTTCTTGACCAGGTGTGGGTTCCAAACTGGTGCTGCATACTCCAGTATGGGTCTGACGTACACAGTGTCTTGAACGATTCCTTACTAAGGTATCGGAACGCTATTCTCAGGTTTGAAAGGCGCCCATATGCTGCAGCAATTATCTGGTTGATGTTAGTTACCATTTTGTCCCAGGCACATGTCAATTAAACACTAGGCCTGTTGTATATGTGTGCGTGTGTGTGTGCGCTAAGGTTCCACTGTACAGTGCTGTAGATCATAATTAATCTTAGAGTTTTATGTATAGATTTGTGAGAAAACTTAGAGTTCTGAATACTAATATTTATGTATGGTTTGACATTTGTGTGGGAAGCCCAACCACAAGTACCATATGTGAAGTATGAATAGATTAGGAAATGCTATAAGGTTAGGAGGACAAAGCTTGGGACACAGGATCAAGCCTTCGAGTGTGAATGTGTGCCAAACGTAGATCTACATTTGTGCGCCTAGTGCTCCGAACTTGATTTTCTCTAAGAAAGCATGTAAAAAAAAATGTAGATCTACGTTCGGAGCGCTACGCGAGCAAATGTAGATCTACGTTGGGACAGTTTTAAGGTTAAGTAGGTGTGTGCCAGGGGGTTCAAGATCAATTTGTATCTAGGTAAAATCCAAGCAATTTGCTTTCATGTTATCTGTATGTCTGGTTGTTATTTGTTTTTAATTTTGCTTGGTTGGATAATTTTTTTTTTTACCAAACCTGATATTGGTTAATAGTAAATTAAAAATTGCTGCTAGATTTCCATTTACATTTATGCTGTCTTAGGGTAACAAAACATTTCCTTAAAATGAATGCTTAATGAGTGATACATTTCAGGTGGTACATACTTGGAAGAGCAATAGCCTGCCCCTCAGGTTTTGGGTCAACCTTATAAGAATCCCAACTTTGTATTTGATATTCATAAGTCCAATATTGTGGATGCCTGTTTATCAGTAGTCGCTCCGACCTTCATGGATTCTTGCTCCACTTCTGATCATAGATTAGGCAAGTTATTTCATCAATAAAACCCTATACATCTGGATTAATATATGCTAATGTATATCCATTAATATAGGTAGTAGGTTGGTAGACAGCAACCGCCCAGGGAGGTACTACCGTCCTGCCAAGTGAGTGTAAAACGAAAGCCTGTAATTGTTTTACATGATGGTAGGATTGCTGGTGTCCTTTTTTCTGTCTCATGAACATGCAAGATTTCAGGTACGTCTTGCTACTTCTACTTACACTTAGGTCACACTACACATACATGTACAACACATATATACGCACCCCTCTGGGTTTTCTTCTATTTTCTTTCTAGTTCTTATTCTTGTTTATTTCCTCTTATCTCCATGGGGAAGTGGAACAGAATTCTTCCTCCGTAAGCCATGCGTGTTGTAAGAGGCGACTAAAATGCCGGGAGCAAGGGGCTAGTAACCTCTTCTCCTGTATATATTACTAAATGTAAAAGGAGAAACTTTCGTTTTTCCTTTTGGGCCACCCCGCCTCGGTGGGATACGGCCGGTGTGTTGAAAGAAAGATATCCATTACCAGTAATCTTCTAAACCTTTGTTATTACTGTGTGTGTGTGTGTGTGTGTACTCACCTAATTGTGGTTGCAGGGGTCGAGACTCAGCTCCTGGCCCCGCCTCTTCACTGATCGCTACTGGATCCTCTCTCTCTCTGCTTCCTGAGCTTTGTCATACCTCTTCTTAAAACTATGTATGGTTCCTGCCTCCACTACTTCACTTGCTAGGCTATTCCACTTGCTGACAACTCTATGACTGAAGAAATACTTCCTAACGTCCCTGTGACTCGTCTGAGTCTTCAGATTCCAGTTGTGACCCCTTGTCCCTGTGTCCCCTCTCTGGAACATCCTATCTCTGTCCACCTTGTCTATTCCCCGCAGTATCTTGTATGTCGTTATCATGTCTCCCCTGACCCTTCTGTCCTCCAGTGTCGTCAGTCCGATTTCCCTTAATCTTTCCTCGTACGACATTCCCTTGAGCTCTGGGACTAGCCTTGTTGCAAACCTTTGTACTTTCTCTAACTTCTTGACGTGCTTGACCAGGTGTGGGTTCCAGACTGGTGCTGCATACTCCAGTATGGGCCTAACATACACAGTGTACAGTTTCTTGAACGATTCCTTATTAAGGTATCGGAACGCTATTCTCAGGTTTGCCAGGCGCCCGTATGCTGCAGCAGTTATTTGGTTGATGTGTGCCTCCGGTGATGTGCTCGGTGTTATGGTCACCCCAAGGTCTTTCTCCCTGAGTGAGGTCTGTAGTCTTTGTCCACCTAGCCTATACTCTGTCTACGGTCTTCTTTGCCCCTCCCCAATCTTCATGACTTTGTCATGTGTGTGTGTCTGTGTGTGTGTCTGTGTGTGTGTCTGTGTGTGTGTCTGTGTGTGTGTCTGTGTGTGTGTCTGTGTGTCTGTGTGTGTGTCTGTGTGTGTGTCTGTGTGTGTGTCTGTGTGTCTGTGTGTGTGTCTGTGTGTGTGTCTGTGTGTGTGTGTGTGTGTGTCTGTGTGTGTGTCTGTATGTGTGTCTGTGTGTCTGTCTGTGTGTGTGTCTGTGTGTGTCTGTGTGTCTGTGTGTCTGTGTGTGTGTCTGTGTGTGTGTCTGTGTGTGTGTCTGTGTGTGTGTGTCTGTGTCTCAGTAGTAGTAACCAGTTACCAGTAACCAGTAGATGACTCACTACCAACCGTCTCTGCGTGAATCACTGGCTGTATTCATATTGTGCTGACCACAGCAGTATTTCAAAGACCCCCTCACATATGGGTACTGTGGGCGGTCAGTCATACGAGAGTGAGCAAGGAGGCAAGGTTACGGCTGTTTGGGCGCTCCCCACATTATCCGTAATTATACGTACAGTGGACCCCCGCATAACGATCACCTCCGAATGCGACCAATTATGTAAGTGTATTTATGTGTGTTTGTACGTGTATGTTTGGGGGTCTGAAATGGACTAATCTACTTCACAATATTCCTTATGGGAACAAATTCGGTCACTACTGGCACCTGAACATACTTCTGGAGTGAAAAAATATCGTTAACCGGGGGTCCACTGTACTTCCAGCCTATGTGAGTATTACTTTACCCTATCCACGTGTTCGAACCCCACATGATAAATGGTGGCACCGGTGTGGAGCGTGGAAATTAAGCTTAAGGGCATTTCAAGAGGTTAGAAGACTGTTTGTGAGTAGCCGGCGGGTCAAAGGTGAACCGTCTCACCCATCTCAAGCTACTCGCTCCCCTCACAACCTCCACCTCCAGCCTGCAAGCCTGTTGCAGCCGTTTCAAGCTTCCTGGCTTAGTTCGTGTGCTAATTGCTTCAATCTCCGAGGGGTTGACCCGGATTTTGCAATTAAGCCAGTCAGTAAGCCAGACTGTGGAAGTGAACGCCAGTCAGCCTATCATCCAGCCTGTCTCCTGTCATCCACCTGTTCCTCCGTGCTGTGTGCATCGTTACACGTCTTCCAGTCAGCCATTCTCGTGGGTTAAGCCAGTCAGCCAACCCAGCTTCTAACCCAGCTGAGAGAGAGAAGTAAGCCACGCAGTAAGAAGTAAGCCAAGTTCCTCTGAAGTATTGTCTTATATATCGCTTTGTGCTCCCTGTTGGATGCTAAGAGTGGTCTTCACCATCCCTGTGGCATAGTGGCTTATCAAGCCACCTTCGTGGGTAGTGAGTGGAGTGCGCGCCAGAGCGCCAGCGAGTCACCACCTCACCCACCGCTATACACTCTCCCTCCACCCACCCACCACCAGCCACCCACCTCATCTACCTGTGGTTGTTTGCACCCTTGTACCGGGTCCTAGAACTGTTTTGGCTCACATAATTGGTCAAGAGATGTAGCTGAGCGCCACCGATAAAGCCAGTTATGTGAGTTCACCGAGAAAGCGCATTTCTTCACGACGACAGTGTGAGTGTCGGCGTCATCACCGCGCAGGACAACCTTCCTCATCACCAGTCATCACCGTCGACTACTACAGACTTCAGTGATAATTTTCTGTTTAGAGACATTTTTCTTGCATTTAAAGACATTTGCGTGTGTGAGACATTTATAGTGAATTTCTTGTGTACTCTAAACCTTGTGTTTTCAGTGTAGACTCAGTGTTTCTTTGACTCGTTATTTTTGCAATATTTTTCAGTGTTATCGCTCATCTTCTATTTTTTTTTGCCTTATGTCCTTGAGTAAGTTCCCTGAGATCATGTCCCAGTCACTTTTGAATGTTCACTTAGTGTATCATGCCAGTCAAAGTCAATATGAATCAGTCCACAGTACCAACATTCCCTTACTGACTGAAAGACAATACCTAGCCCTTGAGCAATGTGTTTGTTCTCACAGCTTGTATCTGAGATTTGTTAAAGTGCTGCGAAATGTGAAGTTCTGATTAAGTTCCTATAGATCCGTGAATTATTTATTAACGTAGCCGAGCGGTCAGGCACTAGTATACTGTCACTCCTGTCTGGACTCCAGCCACAATATCATGCACGCAGGATAGTGCTGAGACTACTATCCTTGCGATGGCGACTTGTTCAAGTATTCGTTCCTTCCCAGGGGACGCTTTGAGAAGAACTTTACTTGCAACGAGTTATGCCATCTCTTGCTGATGCCACAAGCTGTGCAGAAAGACGTTTCTGTGGCTAGTGTGCTCACTTGAGTGTTGTTGTTGTTCCTTGTGTTTCAGATTGTGATCCCATCCTAGTTGACAGTAATCAGTGCATTGTAAGAGGTCATTTCTCGAGTAACTTCCACGTTGTTAACGTTTGTAAGTGTAGTTTCTTTATAGTTGATACCTCGTGTCACTGTGTGCGACTCAGAATATCAGCATTGTTCACCGTGTTCATTTCTTTTCTCCTGTGCTTGCAGTTTGAGATAGTAGATTCGTTCTCCCTTGCTCATATTGCGTGTTATAGCGTTAATTTTTTTCAACCGGGGGGAGTCATCCACTCCACCGAATTTGTTCATTCTTCCAGTAAGAAAGAACCGATACCTTGTATTCTGTATAGATGAATAATTACAGTATCAACTTATCAGTATTCAAGATTTTTTTTTTTTTTTGTGTTCACATTCTCTTCGAGTTCTGAGAGTTAACAGTCTAGATTTGAGTGCACCGAATCTGCCTTTCTGTTAAACACTCTTTCTTTGTATATATTCTTCCTCAGAATCCGTAGATCACATGAATACAGATCGATCGATCAAATTTTTTTTTATCACTTCTATTGTGTAATCCCAACGTTGAGTTTCATTCGATGAGTTGTGCTATATTATACCTTGTATTGCATTACAGTTTCAGTTACGTAAGCTTCCATTCCAATGTTCTACTTATGTATGTTATAATGTTCAATTGTTGTGTACTTTGACATTGTATAGAATCAGCCCAAGCCGTACACCTGCCATCTCTAGTTTGTATTAGTTGTATGTCGGGACGACATACGTTAGCGTCGCCGAGCTCTCAGTAGTAGTAACCAGTTACCAGTAACCAGTGTACCAGTAGATGACTCACTACCAACCGTCTCTGCGTGAATCACTGGCTGTATTCATATTGTGCTGACCACAGCAGCATTTCAAAGACCCCCTCACATATGGGTACTGTGGGTGGTCAGTTATACGAGAGTGAGCAAGGAGGCAAGGTTACGGCTGTTTGGGCGCTCCCCACATTATCCATAATTATACGTACTTCCAGCCTACGTGAGTATTACTTTACTCTATCCACGTGTTCGAACCCCACATGATATGTGTGTGTGTCTGTGTGTGTCTGTGTGTGTCTGTGTGTGTGTGTCTGTGTGTGTGTGTCTGTGTGTGTGTGTGTGTGTGTGTGTGTGTGTGTGTGTGTGTGTGTGTGTGTCTGTGTGTCTGTGTGTCTGTGTGTGTCTGTGTGTGTCTGTGTGTGTCTGTGTGTGTGTGTCTGTGTGTGTCTGTGTGTGTGTGTCTGTGTGTGTGTGTCTGTGTGTGTGTCTGTGTGTGTGTGTGTGTCTGTGTGTGTGTCTGTGTGTGTGTGTCTGTGTGTGTGTGTCTGTGTGTGTGTGTCTGTGTGTGTGTGTCTGTGTGTGTGTGTCTGTGTGTGTGCGTCTGTGTGTGTGCGTCTGTGTGTGTGCGTCTGTGTGTGTGTGTCTGTGTGCGTGTGTGTGTGTCTGTGTGTGTGTGTGTGTGTGTGTGTGTGTGTGTGTGTGTGTGTCTGTGTGTGCGTGTCTGTGTGTGTGTGTCTGTGTGTGTGTCTGTGTGTGTCTGTGTGTGTGTGTGTCTGTGTGTGTGTGTCTGTGTGTGTGTCTGTGTGTGTGTGTCTGTGTGTGTGTGTCTGTGTGTGTGTCTGTGTGTGTGTGTCTGTGTGTGTGTGTCTGTGTGTGTGTGTCTGTGTGTGTGTCTGTGTGTGTGTGTCTGTGTGTGTGTGTCTGTGTGTGTGTGTGTGTGTGTGTGTGTGTGTCTGTGTGTGTGTGTCTGTGTGTGTGTGTCTGTGTGTGTGTGTCTGTGTGTGTGTGTCTGTGTGTGTGTGTGTGTGTGTGTCTGTGTGTCTGTGTGTCTGTGTGTCTGTGTCTGTGTGTGTGTGTCTGTGTGTGTGTCTGTGTGTGTGTGTCTGTGTGTGTGTCTGTGTGTGTGTGTCTGTGTGTGTGTCTGTGTGTGTGTCTGTGTGTGTGTGTCTGTGTGTGTGTGTCTGTGTGTGTGTCTGTGTGTGTGTCTGTGTGTGTGTCTGTGTGTGTGTGTCTGTGTGTGTGTCTGTGTGTGTGTCTGTGTGTGTGTCTGTGTGTGTGTGTCTGTGTGTGTGTGTCTGTGTGTGTGTGTGTGTGTGTGTGTGTGTCTGTGTGTGTCTGTGTGTGTGTGTCTGTGTGTGTCTGTGTGTGTGTGTCTGTGTGTGTGTGTCTGTGTGTGTCTGTGTGTGTGTGTCTGTGTGTCTGTGTGTGTGTGTCTGTGTGTGTGTGTCTGTGTGTGTGTCTGTGTGTGTGTGTCTGTGTGTGTGTGTCTGTGTGTGTGTGTGTGTGTGTGTGTGTGTGTCTGTGTGTGTGTCTGTGTGTGTGTGTCTGTGTGTGTGTGTCTGTGTGTGTGTGTCTGTGTGTGTGTCTGTGTGTGTGTCTGTGTGTGTGTGTCTGTGTGTGTGTGTCTGTGTGTGTGTGTCTGTGTGTGTGTGTCTGTGTGTGTGTGTCTGTGTGTGTGTGTCTGTGTGTGTGTGTCTGTGTGTGTGTCTGTGTGTGTGTGTCTGTCTATGTCTTTCCATCTGCTTGTCTCTCAGTCTTGGAGCAGCTCGTAAACCAACAGGTATTACACATGATGCAGTCGTCACGTCTGATTCATGAAAATGCGTATTATGTACTTGCCAGTCATGCTTATTATGCCTTATATATCTACAAGCACTGTATAGCACTTTGCCTGGAATTTTTGGGTCATCCTAGTTAATTTACACGATGTATAATAACTGTACCTATGTGTACATGTGACAGAGACAGATGGAGATAGATACAGACAGAGACAGCCAAAGTCAGTCAGTCAGTCGGCCGGTCGGCCAGTTGGTCGGCCAGTCGGTCGGTAGGCCAGTTGGTCGGCCAGTCAGCTAGTCGATTGGTAGGCCAGTCAGCTGTTCGGTCGGCCACCCGGCCAGCCACCCAGCCGGCCACCCAGCCAGCCAGCTTGCCAAATACATATTACACATGTTCCAGAATTGTTTCTCTTTACTTAGGGCATAGGTTATAGGACATTCTGGTAGGATGACACTATCAGTGGTATCAAAAATGAAAGGATGTTGCACAAATGTTACACATGGTTTATTATTGAGGTTTTTGATATTTCCGCTACCACTTGTGGCCACATCTATCACTTTCCTCTTAAAAGGGGAGTGTTAATATGACATCAGTGAATCCCTGGTGTTTGCCATGCTATTTGCTGTAGCTATTAGCGATACAAACGAAGATCTACATTTGGACAGTTTAAGGGTTAATATACAAAACATCCACTTATTATTGTGCCTACTACATATACAGAACACTATACTCAAATATAAACCCTCCTCTCAAACTCCTCCTTGATAACTATAACAGAACACACAGCCATAATACAAGACAAATCACTCTTCGATATTCCTTGTGTCCATCTCTCCCTATGCAAAAATGCTATGCATGTAAAGGGCCCGAAGATCTGGAATTCATTACCAGAACACACTAAAGGACCCCTGTCTACAAATCAGTTTAAGGCCCTACTAAGAAATCACCTCATCACCCAAATTTAACCAGACAAGCGGTACCTAATACCTACTAGTTACTCAAAAGCTATTCATATTGTGCTGAAGATTGTTCAACTACTTACTCACTACTTCAAAATTAGGATGTCTAAATTTCATTGTTTTAAATATTACTAAATTGTAATACATCATAATGTAAGTTGTTTTAAAATGTTCAATTGTAATACTGTAATCTTTATAAACTAATTCAATATTGTAATTATTTTCTACTAGACCTATCAAAGCCACGTAGCATTAGCTAATAGAATATTCAATTCTCTCGTACTCACTGTAACTTATCTAATGACCATATGAACTATTATTGCCTTCCTAATCTTAAGTTAATTTTTAAGTTTGCTCGAAATGCTCTGCATACAAAGGGACTTTTGGCATGTACACCCAACCATTATATTCCTCTGTACAACCATATATCATGTCAAAATACACTTCTTATTCTTATAACCATGGGTTATTCAGTACCTTCAACACAAGCAACTTCTGATATTATTATTATTAGTAATACTAACAACTTGTGTAAGATACTAGAACAATAAAAATACAGTAGGACCTCCGTATCCACAGGGAATACATTCCATGGACCTTCCGTGGATACCGAAACCGCGGATAGTAGTGAAGACTATATTTAAGTGTGATATATACCTATTAAAAAGTTTAATTGGTAAATTATGCACAATATGTGGAGAATTATCTCTTTTCATTGATGGGAAGCACTTCATGGCTTCTTTTATGCTTTGAAGAACTGCCAGTTTCTCTACTTTTGCACTTTGGGGTCAATAATATACAAAATTATGAGGTATTTTGGGGCCACCATAAACAGTGGATAACTGAAACTGCAGATACCGAATCAGTGGATACGGGGGGTTCTACTGTATGTCTGAATGAATAGCATTAACACAAACGTCATCAGCAGTTACCTGTTCTTGTGACAGCTGCGTGCCATTGATGCTGTTGTTGTACACAGATAATCTTTTGTGCCTTTTACAACTTGGCCCAAAAATTTTGTTTTTATTGTTTCCATCAAGGTCCTCTTTATCTTGAGGTCTCAGTACAGACATCTATAAAACAAAAACAAAAACATAAGCATATGAAAGTTGTTTACCATCAAGGTATGAAATTAGATTAATTAAATAAAGGTTCCATAAAAAATGGAACCTCCTGCATTTCCTTTTTGGCATTTTAAAAGGAAGCTAGGAAATGACCTAGCTTTTAAACCATCTCCATTTCAGATACCTGTTTTCCAATATCCACCTGATCATATAATGCAATTCATACATTCTCTGAAAAATCATGAAATTTGGTCAATTAGGAAAATAAAAAGTTGACCTCAGGCTATACCTTAGCACCTTAATGCTTGTATTATACCTGAAGGGTTAGTAACCTAAAATAATTAAAAAAATTGTGTTGCTCAACTGTCTGGCTTATTTCCAAAGAGGTCCTAGCTAAGATTTAATTTAGAGGGTGGTCTAAACTCAGATTTAATTTTTTTTTATTTTAAGTACAGCCTCTCCTCACTTAATGACAGAGTTCTGTTCCTAAGACCACGTCGGTAAACAAATTTGTCGCTAAGTGAGAAGCATACTATAATGGTAGTAAGTTTGTGTCAGCCATCTTTGATATTGGTTTAATGTCACCTTTCCACTATTTATAACATTTCTTGCATATTTTTAAATGTTTATATAGTAGTGTACTGTATATTGTAATAAACAGAATAGAGAAAATCAGCTCTAATATACATTATTTAGGTATGCATATTTGTCAGAGAGCCCGTCGTAGGTCTGAGTCATCGGTAAACGAGTATACATCGTTAAGTGAGGAGAGTCTGTAAGGTAAATCCAATTAATCAGTTCCAGACACCCAAAAATATTAACAAAAAAATACATTTTATAGAGAATAACTATAGTTTTACATACAGAAAACAATGAGAAATAAATATAAATGACTAATGAAATGGATAAATGAACATTTAACATAACTTTTACCTTCACCGGAGACTTCTTGGTGTATGGAAGACGGCGAGGAGGGGAGAGGGAGGAGGAGAGGTTATTGTTTGGAAGGGGAATCCCCATCCATAAGGAATTCAGGTATCAAGGCTTTATCAGGGGTTACTTCCCGTCTTTGTTTTTTACTGGCACTAGGACCAGCCTGAGAGTCAATGGACCCCTGTCGTACAAAAAATCTGTCCAGAGATCTGTTTCTGGCATCTCTAAGATTTGCCTAAAATGGGAGAAAGCACTGTCATTGAATGTGTTGCAGACACGACTTGCAACAGCTTTGTTAGGGTGATATTTCTCCACAAAACTCTGCAACTCATTCCACTCTGCACACATGTAATTAATCACTGAAAAAGGCACATTCTCCCCTCTCTCTTCCTCCTCCTCTGAAGCAATTCAGAGGTGGGAAGGCAGACGAGTTTGGTACGGACCATTTTCAAGTGTACGAAAACCGAGCGGATGTATGAAAACCGACACAAAATTTCGATGAAAAAAAAAAGTCATCAAAAACTGAATTGTACAAAAACTAGGGCATACAAAAAACCAAGGTTTGACTGTAGAGGAAATCAGCTCTAACATACATTATTTAACCCCTTCACTGTCGCAACCCCAAATCCTGAGGTGTCTCCTGGTGTTGAAAAATTTCCGAAAAAAAAATTATTTTTTTTCTTATGAAATGATAGAGAATATTTTCCCAATTGTAATGACACCAAAATAACGAAATTTGATGGAAAACTGACGGAATTACACCCTCGCGAAGTTAGCAACCTCAGCGATATTTACGAATCAGCAATTTCGCCCACTTTGAGCCCTATTTTCGGCTAATTCCATTGTTCCAGCCGACCAAACTCATAGCTACTTCTTCAGAACTCCATTTTTTTCTATCAAATGAGTACAAGAAATTGCCCATTTACCGATTTCAACTACCCAATAACGTGGTCAGAAATTTACAATTTGGCCAATTTCACGAAAATTAAAAAAAATGACAATTTCAAAATAGGGTCCAGAATGAACAATGCAGACATTCCTGGCTCTAAAATAACATTTTCTTTGTTCATCAGTCACGCCTCCAGGCCGCTCTGATATTACTCTTGCTTTCTATTTTGAATTTTTATTCAAACAAAAAATAGAAGATTTACTGTTATGCAGACTACTGCAATATTGTAATTATTAAATAAATAATGTCAACCCATTCATGACTGCATATTAGAATGGTTACTTCAACATTTATTGGAAAATGACATCATTTGTTTACTTTTGAACATCGGCAAAAATCAAACATTTCCCCTACTTCGAGCTCCATTTCAAGGTTCTTTTCACAGTAAAATCAATCAATATCACCTCTATTTCTATAATATGTTTTCCATTCTATCAAATGAGACCAAGAAAACGAGAATACAACCATAAATACTATATGAAAATAGACCACAAAGTCAGCACTTTAACCCTTTGACTGTTTCGGTCATATATATACATCTTACGAGGTACAGTGTTTGACGTATATATACTCATAAATTCTAGTGGCTTCAAATCAAGCAGGAGAAAGCTGGTATTCCCACATGTGAGAGAATGGGCCTGTGTGGTCAGTGTGCACCATATAAAAAAAATCCTAGAGTACGCAGTGCATGAGAAAAAATAAACTCCGATCGTTTTTTTAATTAAAATGCCGACTTTGTCGTCTATTTTCGTATAGTATTTATGGTTGTATTCTCGTTTTCTTGGTCTCATTTGATAGAATGGAAAACATATTATAGAAATCGAGGTGATTTTAATTGATTTTACTATAAAAAGAACCTGGAAATGGAGCTCAAAGTAGGGGATATGTTTGATTTTTGACGATTTTCAAAAGTAAACAAATGATGTCATTGTCCACTAAATGTCCAACTAGCTATTCTAATATGCAGTCATGAATGGGTTGATGTTATTTATACAATTATTACAGTACTGCAGTAGTCTGCATAATAGTAAATCTTCTATTTTTTGTTTGAATAAAAATTCAAAATAGAAAGCAAGATTAATATCAGAGGGGCCTGGAGACGTGACTGATGAACAAAGAAAATGTTATTTTAGAGCCAGGAATGTCTGCATTGTTCATTCTGGACCTTATTTTGAAATTGTCATATTTTTTAATTTTCATGAAATTGGCCAAATTGCAAATTTCTGACCACGTTATTGGGTAGTTGAAATAGGTAAATGGGCAGTTTCTTGTACTCAATCGATAGAAAAAACGGTGTTCTAAAGAAATAGCTATGAGTTTGGTCGACTGGAACAATGGAATTAGCCGAAAATAGGGCTCAAAGTGGGCGAAACCGCTGGTTTCTAAATATCTCTGAGGTCGCTAACTTCACGAGAGCGTAATTCCGTCAGTTTTCCATCAAATTTTGTTTTTTTTTGGTGTCATTACAATCAGGAAAAGATTCTCTATTATTTCATAAGAAATTTTTTTTTTTTTTAAATTTTGCGACACCAGGAGACACCTCAGGATTGGGGGTTGCAACAGTCAAGGGGTTAATTAAAAAAAAAAAAAAGGTTGGAGTTTTTTTTCTAATTATGCACTGTGTGCTGCAGGATTTTTTTTATATGGTGCACACTGACCACACAGACCCATTCTCTCACATGTTGGCCTACCAGCATTCTCCTGCTTGATTTGAAGCTGCTAGAATTTATGAGTACATATACGTCAAAAACGGTGGCTCGTAAGACGTATATATACGACCAAAACAGTCAAAGGGTTAAGTATGCATGCTGATCAGATAGCCTGTCATAAGTCCGAGTCATCAGTAAACGAGTACAGGTCTCCCTCAACATTCACGTTTTCAGCTTTCGCGGGCTTCACACATTTGCGAATTCCCAACCGCCAAATCATATTTAAGTTTCCCGCCACCTGCGAGTCCCTACTACCTTTCCACCGACCCCCACAACTGGCAGCCAGCCCTCCCACCACTCAGTGTGGCGAGTGTTTTGTTAGTTCATTATTTGCTATTAAACTACAGTATAAATAATGTAAACCCATTCATGACTGCATATTGGAATGGCTATTCGGACAGGTATTAGACGGTGACATCATGTGTTTACTCTTGAACACAGCAAAGAATCAAACATTTCTACTACTGCTAATAATGACAATAGTAATAATAATAATAATAATAATAATAATAATAATAATAAATACGATGTAATTGAAGAAGGAAATTGTACAAAAATACGAGGGAGTGGTTGACACATCGTCAGTATGGCTTTGTTTATGCTGGAGTGAATATTAGTCTCCCTGCTCTTCCAAACATTTCACAATAATTCATTGTGTTTGGTGCTTGTAGATTGAGTGCGACTGGAGTGGTAGTGGCAGTGGTTGAGGCAGCGATTGAGGCAGTGGGTGAGGCAGCTGTTGAGGCAGCGATTGAGGCAGTGGGTGAGGCAGTGGGTGAGGCAGCTGTTGAGGCACCTGTTGAGGCAGCGATTGAGGCAGTGGGTGAGGCAGTGGGTGAGGCAGTGGGTGAGGCAGTGGGTGAGGCAGTGGGTGAGGCAGTGGGTGAGGCAGTGGGTGAGGCAGTGGGTGAGGCAGTGGGTGAGGCAGTGGGTGAGGCAGTGGGTGAGGCAGTGGGTGAGGCAGCGATTGAGGCAGTGGGTGAGGCAGCTGTTGAGGAAGCGATTGAGGCAGTGGTTGAGGCAGCTGTTGAGGCAGCCGTTGAGGCAGTGGGTGAGGCAGCTGTTGAGGAAGCGATTGAGGCAGCTGTTGAGGAAGCGATTGAGGCAGTGGGTGAGGCAGCGGTTGAGGCAGTGGTATTTAATAACATATGTGTTGTTAATAATAATAATACATGTTATTAATAATATGTACTATTATTATTTATAACATATATGTTATTAAATACCACTGCCTCAACCGCTGAATTATTGTGAAATGTTTGGAAGAGCAGGGAGACTAATGTTCACTCCAGATTCAACAAAGCCACACTGACGATGTGTCAACCACTCCCTCGTATTTTTGTACAATTTCCTTCTTCAATTATATCGTATTATTATTATTATTATTATTATTATTATTAGCAGTAGCAGAAATGTTTGATTCTTTGCTGTGTTCAAGAGTAAACATATGATGTCACTGTCCAATACCTGTCCGAATAGCCATTCCAATATGCAGTCATACATTATTTATACTGTAGTTTAATAGCAAATAATGAACAAACAAAACACTCACCACACTGAGTGGTGGGAGGGCTGGCTGCCAGTTGCGGGGGTCGGAGGGAGGGTAGTAGGGACTCGCAGTGGTGGAGGCAGTGGTGGAGTCTGTGGTATTTAATAACATACATGTTATTAAAGCAAACATGTATATATTTAGTACAATTTACGACGTTTTGATGTATTTTATGATTGTTCATGGTTCAACAAGTTAAGGAAGCAGTATTGTATTATATTTCCCTACAATATATTGGGGCGTCAAACATTCACGGTTTTTCAACATTCGCGAGGCTCTTGATCCCCTAACCCTCGCGAATGTTGAGGGAGACCTGTATGTCGCTAAGTGAGGAGAGGCTGTATATAAAGGAGGGTCCCGCTTTTCGGCGTTTCACCTTACAGCATTCCGGTAATACGGCGATCTCATATTATGACCAAAACTTTCTGTATGGCAAATGGTCTTTCAAATACGGTGTGCGCCACCCGGTTTGTTTACATTCCCCATGAGCACATCTCTCAATTTTGTAGTAATAATCACTCGTGAGCACATTAAATGTCTAATTTTACGTCAATACGTATCTCAATGCACCACTCACTTTTTTCCTTCATAAATTCTATGGTTAACCTCATCTTTCATAAGCCCATCTACTAACAAGTCAACTCCCAAATATCTGAAAACATTCAATTCTTCCAAACTCCTTCCCTCCAATGTGATACCTAATTTTTTTTTAAATCATGTGATACCTTCATCACCTTACTCTTATCTATATTCACTTTCAACTTTCTACCTTTATACACCCTCCCAAACTCATCCACTAACCTTAGTATCATCAGCAAAGAGTAACTGTGTCAACTCCTATTTCATATTTGAATCCCCATAATTTAATCCCACCCCTCTCCCCAACACCCCAGCATTTACTTTTTTTACAACCCCATCTACAAATATATTAAACAACCATGGTGACATTACACATCCCTGTCAATGACTCATTTTTACCGGGAAGTAGTCTCCCTCTCCCTCTCTTTTGTCCCCCCTTCCCTTTACATAAAGGAACTATATACACACTCTGCCAATCCCTAGGTACCTTCCCCTCTTTCATACATTTATTAAACAAAAATACCAAACACTCCAACACACTATCCCCCCCTGCTTTTAACATTTTTGTCATGATTCCATCAGTTCCAGCTGCTGTACCCCATTTCATTCTACGTAATGACTTGCGCACCTCCCCCACACTCACATCCTGCTTTTCTTCACTATTAACCCCTAAACGGTCCAAACATATACAGTAGGGCCCCACTTATACGGATGGTTAGGTTCCAGGTTACCGCCATAAAGCAGATATCGCCGTGAAGTGGAACATCCTTTTTTCCACTTATAAATGCATAGAAATACTAAATAACAAGTTTACACTAACATATATGAAGTTAGCAATAGAATTAGGCAATAAAAAACAATAAAAAGGTAAAATACACATATAGTACACTCATTACTTGCCTTAAAATATTTGTAGTCTTAATCTAGGGTGAGATGAGTAGTACATGTATTTATTGTAAAAAATCAAGTGTGGTATGTACGGCAGCCAGCCAGGCTACCAAACCAGGCCATTCCACCCACACATAATATTCTATGACAATTAAGTGCCCCAGAGCGATTAAATGCGTATACAGTTCACTCATTACTTACCTTACAATATTTTTATTCTTAATGTAGGGTCAGGGGTTAGTAAACGAGAAAAAACGAATAAATGAGAGAGAGAGAGAGAGAGAGAGAGAGAGAGAGAGAGAGAGAGAGAGAATGAGAGAGAGAATGAGAGAGAGAATGAGAGAGAGAATGAGAGAGAGAATGAGAGAGAGAATGAGAGAATGAGAGAATGAGAGAATGAGAGAATGAGAGAGAGAATGAGAGAGAGAATGAGAGAGAGAATGAGAGAGAGAATGAGAGAGAGAATGAGAGAGAGAATGAGAGAGAGAATGAGAGAGAGAATGAGAGAGAGAATGAGAGAGAGAATGAGAGAATGAGAGAGAATGAGAATGAGAGAGAATGAGAATGAGAGAGAATGAGAATGAGAGAGAATGAGAATGAGAGAGAATGAGAATGAGAGAGAATGAGAATGAGAGAGAATGAGAATGAGAGAGAATGAGAATGAGAGAATGAGAATGAGAGAGAATGAGAATGAGAGAATGAGAATGAGAGAGAGAATGAGAATGAGAGAGAGAATGAGAGAATGAGAATGAGAGAATGAGAATGAAAATGAGAGAGAATGGGAATGAGTACATGAGAGAGGACAGGCGCAGAGTTATGTAAACAAACCAGGCGAGAGCAAGTTTTGTAAACAAACCAGGTGTACATGTCTGGTTTGTGTACAAGTTGTCTCTACATTGATATGGTAGAATAAATAAAGAACAACACTCCCATTCTCATGTAACACCATTTTTAGAAGAAATGAAGCTCTGAGTGAAGGCAATGGAAATAAGTCACTCTGTCTGACTTTCTTGGGTTATCCTAGGTTCTCTACACATATGCTGTTATGTATGATAATCTATGTAATTGTATTTGTGTATACCTGAATAAACTTACATACGAAGGGAATAATTCTCTACAGTTACCCCAGTAACACATTTTCTCTTATGTTGGACTAGAGAAAATGTTATTCTTGCCATCACTTGTACAAGTTGTCTGGCTACCACATCTCATATTTATGTTTATTTATTCTACTGTGGGGTGTATTTAGCATCCTTATATGTTATGTTTATTACATAATTTTGAAAAAATATCATAGATGGATTAATGAAAATGTGTATATTAACATAATATATGACATTTAATAAGACTCGGTGATTGTTATTATTATTATTATTATTATTAATAAGGTGTCTCGAGACATAAGACACTGATTTTAATGTGTACCTGCATGCCAGCACAGTGTATAAGTTTATTTAGGTACAGGTATACAAAAGCATAATTATCAGAGTATGTATAAAATATGAAATAACTTAAAAACGCTTGAAATTTTGGAGTTTCTAGACATAATGGAAAGACTTAGCGCTTAAGGATCTCACAGAGAATGTAAACAAACCGGGTGGGACACACTGACCGTATTAAAAAGTCGGGTGGGGGTAGCCATATAGAGTTTTGGTCATAATTTGAAATGACCCTGCTAGCAGAACGCCGTAAAGCAAAATGTCGTAAAGCGGGGCCCTACTGTATATACCTTCTTACCGCCAGCACCCTGAACGTATATACATGTTTTATTTTTCATTCCTCAAAAATTGGCATGATAGGCCTGAGTCGCCTAGACATGAGAGAAAGGGTGTGCGCACTCAGTGTGCACCGTATGAAAAAAGTCAGGGACGCCTGGGTACCGCATGGTAGGACAAGTTACATTCAGCTCCATCTTGGGTCAACATCATGGCACATCCTCGTGATTCACTCGCGCTTCGTCGTTTTAACACTCTACTATTTGAGGAAAGTGATATAGAACACGAGTTTAGTGGATTTGACACCAATGGAGCCACTAATATTCAAGGAATTAGTGAAAATATCAACGATAACCCAGATGACCCTCAGCCCATCACCTCTGGGTTGGCCATACCAGACCCTGGGCCAAGCACCTCTGGGGTAGCCAGTGTGGCCACACCAGACCCTAGGCCAAGCACTTCTGGGGTGGCCAGTGTGGCCACACAAGACCCTGGGCCAAGCACCTCTGGAGTGGCGAGTGTTACCCATAGGCAACTTCACAAGAGGAAACTATCATTTTCCCGGTGTTTTAGTGATAGTGAAAGTGATGTAAGTGACGACGAGATTGATTTTATGCCATTCAAGGATTTGTCTAGTGATAGTGAAGTTCATTATTCACCAGTGAAGCGTACTTTTAGGTGTAGTCATCTAAGTTCAGGCAGTGTGCCATATGCAGACCAAAAGGGTCGTGGCAGGTCACGATCCAAAACCCCAGCCACTAATAGTGATAGTGATCATGAAGGTGAATATGCAGGGATGGAGGAAGTAGTGGCGAGTGGCACGGTGCCTGGACCACATGGCGCGGTGGGTGGACAGACAAAGGACCACCCGGCACCCCCTCAACCATGTGCTGCCTCCACTCCTGTCCCTCCTCCTGCACCCCCTTGCCCCATGCCACAGGTCCACCCTGCACCATGTGACCATGAGTGGAACTGGACACAAAGTATATTTGTGCCACAGCCTTGTGATTTTGATGCAAGTGGAAGTGGCATCCTGCCAGAATGTCCCCTAACGAATGAGTCTACAGTACCACACCTGTACCTGCCCCTCAACAGTGACTTGTCCCATAATCACAGCCAGTGGGGAAAGTGCCAGACCGAATCATTCCTAACTGTCACTATCTAGTACCAATACCACCGACCCCAAAGAAGAATTCCCACAAAAAGTGTTTTGTGTGCTACCACCACAAAACGACCCCAACAGCAGAAGGATACACGATTCATGTGTCACCAGTGTGAGGTGGCACTCTATATAAATCCATGCTTCATGGAGTAACATACAATCGTGGAATTTTAGAAACATAAGTGGGACATGTAAATACTTGTATATAGTCGTAGATAATAAAATGTGATTCAGCCAGGAATGCAAAATCACCTCAGTGTGTACATGTGTGTTTGTAACAGTATGATAATACAGTGGACCCCCGCATACCGTTGGCCTTACATAACGTTAAATCCGCATACCGATACATTTTATCTCTAAGATTTTGCCTCGCATACCGCTAAAAAACCCGCTCAACGCTGTTCGTCCGAGATGCGTCTAATGTGCGGCCTTAGCCAGCCTCACATGTTCCGCCGGTGGCATTGTTTACCAGCCAGCCTCCGCGGTAACATCCAAGCATACAATCGGAACATTTCGTATTATTACAGTGTTTTTGGTGATTTTATCTGCAAAATAAGTGACCATGGGCCCCAAGAAAGCTTCTAGTGCCAACCCTACAGCAATAAGGGTGAGATTTACTATAGAGATGAAGAAAGAGATCATTGATAAGTATGAAAGTGGAGTGCGTGTCTCCGAGCTGGCCAGGTTGTATAATAAACCCCAATCAACCATCGCTACTATTGTGGGCAACAAAACGGCAATCAAGGAAGCTGTTCTTGCCAAAGGTTTAACTGTGTTTTCGAAACAGAGATCCCAAGTGATGGAAGATGTTGACTCTTACTGGTGTGGATACATGAAAAACAGATAGCAGGAGATAGCATCTCTCAAGCGATCGTAAGTGAAAAGGCTAGGAAGTTGCATCAGGATTTAATTAAAAAAATGCCTGCAACTAGTGATGATGTGAGTGAATTTAAGGCCAGCAAAGGTTGGTTTGAGAGATTTAAGAAGCGTAGTGGCATACATAGTGTGAAAAGGCATGGTGAGGCTGCCAGTTCGGACCACAAAGCAGCTGAAAAATATGTGCAGGAATTCAAGGAGTACATAGACAGTGAAGGACTGAAACCTGAACAAGTGTTTAATTGTGATGAAACAGGCCTGTTTTGGAAGAAAATGCCAAGCAGGACCTACATTACTCAGGAGGAAAAGGCACTCCCAGGACATAAGCCTATGAAAGACAGGCTTACTCTGTTGATGTGTTCCAATGCTAGTGGTGATTGCAAAGTGAAGCCTTTATTAGTGTAACACTCAGAAACTCCCAGAGCGTTCAGGCAAAAGAATATCCTCAAGGCTAATTTGTGTGTGCTGTGGAGGGCAAACAGTAAGGCATGGGTCACTAGGGACTTTTTCTATGACTGGTTACACCATGCATTTGCCCCCAATGTGAAAGATTACCTAACTGAAAAGAAATTAGACCTTAAGTGCCTCCTGGTGTTAGACAATGCCCCTGGTCATCCTACAGACGTGGCAGAGCGACTTTATGGGGACATGAGCTTCATTAAGGTGAAGTTTTTGCCTCCTAATACCACTCCTCTCCTGCAGCCCATGGACCAGCAGGTTATTGCAAACTTCAAAAAACTGTACACAAAAGTTCTGTTTGAAAGGTGCTTTGTAGTGACCTCAGAAACTCAACTGACTCTAAGAGAGTTTTGGACAGAGCACTTTAATATCCTCAATTGTGTAAACCTTATAGGTAAGGCTTGGGAGGGAGTGACTAAGAGGACCTTGAACTCTGCTTGGAAGAAACTGTGGCCAGAATGTGTAGACCAAAGGGATTTTGAAGGGTTTCAGGCTAACCCTGAGAGGAGTATGCCAGTTGAGGAATCCATTGTGGCATTGGGAAAGTCCTTCGGGTTGGAGGTTAGTGGGGATGATGTGAAAGAGTTGGTGGAGGAGGACAATGAAGAACTAACCACTGATGAGCTGCTAGATCAACTTCAACAGCAAGAGGCCAGACCTGAGGAAACTGGTTCGGAGGAGGGGAGAGAGAAATTGAAGAAGTTGCCTACTACAAAAATTAAGGAAATCTGTGCAATGTGGCTGAAAGTGCAAACCTTTATAGATGAATATCACCCTCAGACAGCTATTGCAAGCCGTGCTGGTGACTATTACACTGACAATGTTGTGAAACACTTTAGAAAAGTCATAAAGGAACGAGAGGTACAGACCTCTATGGACAGATATGTTGTGCGACTTAAGTCCAGTGATTCTGAAGCTGGTCCTAGTGGCATTAAAAGAAGAAGGGAAGTAACCCTGGAAAAGGACTTGACACCTCAAGTCTTAATGGAAGGGGATTCCCCTTCTAAACACTAAGACCATCAACACTCTCCCCTCCTCCCATCCCATCAATCATCACCAGATCTTCAATAAAGGTAAGTGTCATGTAACTGTGCATGTCTTCTTCAGTTTGTGTGTATTAAAATTAATATTTCATGTGGTAAAAAAAAAATTTTTTTCATACTTTTGGGTGTCTTGCACGGATTAATTTGATTTCCATTATTTCTTATGGGGAAAATTAATTCGCCTAACGATAATTTCGCCTAACATTGAGCTCTCAGGAACGGATTAATAGCATTATGCGAGGGTCCACTGTATAATTATACAGTAACTGAGCAAGAAGCTTTAGCAATAGTATGGCCTTTAAGGCACTTCCAAGACATTATTTATCAGTACCCTGTTCATGTCTTGACAGACCATGCTGCACTGATACCTTTATTCCAGAACAAACAACCTACTGGAAGGTTAGCCAGATGGTTCTTGACTATCCAAGAGTTCCTACCTTTGAACACTTACCTCGCAAGTCAAATGTAGTCGCAGATGCCTTATCGCGACACGTTAGTACATATAGCAACTGCAGACCCTCCATTTACTGCCGAGGACGTAAAGAATGCTCAAAGAACAGATCCCATGTGGTCTGGTATGATTCAATTCCTGCTCCAGGAAGATCTTGTTCTGACTGTGAAGCCACCAGCATCCATTAGTAACTTTGTAATGAGCCAAGAATTACTGTATCAAACAGCCGAGTTGGGTACTCCTAGCAAAAGGGTATACCAGTTAGTAATTCCAATCACTAGTGAATGTAGCTCCACAGCTAGTTCACGATGCACCATGTGTTGCACACCTTGGTGTCGATCGTTCAGTAAAACAAGCCAGAATGAAATACTTTTGGCCACGTATGGCAAATGATATTTCCGAGTATGTTAAGAAATGTAGTGTCTGTATGCAACATAAAGGAAATGTCAATGGTCCAAATCCTATCCAGGTGTATCCCACCACAAGTGAACCCTGGGAAAGAGTTGCCATAGATCTGCTAACCAATTTCCAATGTTCCCTCCAAGGTAACAAGCATCTGTGTGTTATGGTAGATCATTTCACCAGATATTGTGAGTTAGTTCCTATTGTAGATAGGACTGCCAAGTCTGTAGCTAAAGCTTTCAAGGAGCGTATAATCTGTAGGCATACCACCCCTAAGTCCCTAGTAACAGATAATGGAGGTGAATTCTGTAATGAGATTCTTGAAAATTTGTGTACTTTGTATACGATCTCTATATCCATCATTGTTCCTCATCATCCTGCCAGCAATGGGTTAGGGGAACGAACCAATAAGAAAGTACAGTGGACCCCCGCATACCGGACGCATCGCATACCGTACAATCCGCATACCGGACGCTTTGATCGCAAAAATTTTGCCTCGCATACCGCCCAAAAACCCGCTCACCGCCCTTCGTCCGAGACGCGTCCAATGTGCGGCCTGAGCCACGCTCACATGTTCCGCCGGTGGCATTGTTTACCAGCCAGCCTCCGCGGTAACATCCAAGCATACAATCGGAACATTTCGTATTATTACAGTGTTTTTGGTGATTTTTTCTGGAAAATAAGTGACCATGGGCCCCAAGAAAGCTTCTAGTGCCAACCCTACAGTAATAAGGGTGAGAATTACTATGGAGATGAAGAAAAAGATCATTGATAAGTATGAAAGTGGAGTGCGTGTCTCCGAGCTGGTCAGGTTGTATAATAAACCCCAATCAACCATCGCTACTATTGGTGGTACAGCTGCTGCTGCTGCTGTAGCATCGTCTGCTGCTGCTGTAGCATCGTCTGCTGCTGCTGTAGCATCGTCTGCTGCTGCTGTAGCATCGTCTGCTGCTGCTGTAGCATCGTCTGTTGCTGCTGTACCACCGTCAGCTGCTGCTGCTGCTGTAGCATCGTCTGCTGCTGCTGTAACATCGTCAGTTGCTGCTGTAGCATCGTCTGTTGCTGCTGTAGCATCGTCTGTTGCTGCTGTACCACCGTCAGCTGCTGCTGCTGCTGCTGTAGCATCGTCTGCTGCTGCTGTAGCATCGTCTGTTGCTGCTGTAGCATCGTCTGTTGCTGCTGTACCACCGTCAGCTGCTGCTGCTGCTGTAGCATCGTCTGCTGCTGCTGTAGCATCGTCTGTTGCTGCTGTAGCATCGTCTGTTGCTGCTGTACCACCGTCAGCTGCTGCTGCTGCTGTAGCATCGTCTGCTGCTGCTGCTGCTGTAGCATCGTCTGCTGCTGCTGCTGCTGTAGCATCGTCTGCTGCTGCTGTAACATCGTCAGTTGCTGCTGTAGCATCGTCTGCTGCTGCTGTAGCATCGTCTGCTGCTGCTGTAGCATCGTCTGTTGCTGCTGTAGCATCGTCTGTTGCTGCTGTACCACCGTTGTTGGTGTGGCTTATTGAGAATACCAAGAAACAATTAACCCCAGAGGATTTGCCACCCAGGATAACCCAAAAAAGTCAGTGTCATCGAAGACTGTCTAACTTATTTCCATTGGGGTCCTTAATCTTGTCTCCCAGGATGCAACCCACACCAGTCGACTAACACCCAGGTGAACAGGGAAAAATGCCTGGAACTAGTGCTCATATTGGTGAATTTAGAGCCAGCAAAGGTTGGTTTGAGAGATTTAAGAATCGTAGTGGCATACACAGTGTGATAATGCCTGTTCTGGAAGAAAATACCAAACAGGACCTACAGTACTCAGGAGGAAAAGGCACTCCCAGGACACACTGTCTCATCAGTCATTGCTACATCTTCAATAAAGGTAAGTGTCATTTATTCTTCATTTAGTAGAGTAGTACATGCACAATATATATTGAGCATGTACTACTCTACTATTGTGCATGTATCCTTCTCTTTGTGTGTAGGAAAATGTATATTTCATGTGGTAAAAATTTTTTTTTCATACTTTTGGGTGTCTTGCACGGATTAATTTGATTTCCATTATTTCTTATGGGGAAAATTCATTCGCATACCGAACATTTCGCATAACAGCCAGCCCTCTTGCACGGATTAAGGTCGCTATGCGGGGGTCCACTGTACTTGATGTCTTGAGAGCCACTATCAATCCCAACAGTGAAACCTGGGATGAAGTTGTACCTGATGTTCAGTGTGCCATAAATTCTGCTTACAATGCTTCGATAGGTGACACTACACATTATGCGTTGTATGGTGTAGACAAGTGTTTGCCTTATGAGTTGTTATATTCTGCACCGAAACACAATTACAACCCCGATGATTTCATAGCAACTCGTACCAGCTTAGCTCAAAGTGTTTTTAGAAGAATCCGCAAGACACTTCGTAAGCCAACAGCAGAATTTACAAGAGTAAATTTAGATCTGTTGTCCAGAGGGCTGAGGAAGGGTTGTTGAGGTGGTTCGGACATGTAGAGAGAATGGAGCAAAACAGAATGACTTCAAGAGTGTATCAGTCTGTGGTGGAAGGAAGGCGGGGTAGGGGTCGGCCTAGGAAAGGTTGGAGGGAGGGGGTAAAGGAGGTTTTGTGTGCGAGGGGCTTGGACTTCCAGCAGGCATGCGTGAGCGTGTTTGATAGGAGTGAATGGAGACAAATGGTTTTTAATACTTGACGTGCTGTTGGAGTGTGAGCAAAGTAACATTTATGAAGGGATTCAGGGAAACCGGCAGGCCGGACTTGAGTCCTGGAGATGGGAAGTACAGTGCCTGAACTCTGAAGGAGGGGTGTCAATGTTGCAGTTTAAAAACTGTAGTGTAAAGCACCCTTCTGGCAAGACAGTGATGGAGTGAATGATGGTGAAAGTTTTTCTTTTTCAGCCCACCCTGCCTTGGTGGGAATCGGCCAGTGTTAAAAAAAAAAAAAATTAGATCTATGAAGAGTGGGGGGGGGGGGTGTTGCCAGGGATGGGATTTAGTGATTATTCTTACTGCAGCTTTTTGCTGCGTTATTATTGGCTTTAGGTGTATTGTTGCAGTTGATCCCCAAGCACAAATAGCATAGGTGAGGTATGGATAAATGAATGAATGGTATAGTGTGAGAAGGGCATTTTGCGGCACATAGTATTGTATCCTGGAGAGGATCCCAACTGTTTTGGATACTTTTTTTGATATGTGTTGGATATGGGTGCTGAAATTCAGGTTGTCGTCGAGGTATAGGCCTAGGAATTTGCCCTCATTATGTCTGGCAATTAGAGTGCTGTCAATCTTAATGTTATGTAATGAGAAACCCCCAAGTATCTTTTGTAGATATTTGTTCAAATCTCCCTCAGTCAAGGCATGTGTTAGCCATTGCAAAAGAATTCAATCCTCCCAGAGATGATAGCCATTCTCCATATGTAAATCTTACCCTCGCAGAGTTGGGTTTAAATGTACATAGCCTGTATAATTAGATGTCTAAGATAAATGAAGTTGTCAACTGTGTGTTTATTATTAGCTGATCAGTTTTCAGAATTTTGTTTTTTTTATTTGTGTTCATGTTCCCTCCGAATTCTGAGATATAGCAGTATGACCTGAGCGTGCCTGGTCTGTCTTTGCTGTTAATTACTTTCACCTTTGTAAATATATACTCTTCCTCAGAATCCGTAGAGTGCATGAATACAGACCGATCAATCAATCCCATTTTTTATTATGCTATGAATTGTTCTTATAATTCGTAATGTATTACGTTACCACCCATTAGTTCTAAGTTGCATATGTCTTTGCTATTGAATCAGCCCAGAGCCACCTGCCTGTTCAGCCTATAGCATAGTATGGTATGTTGAGATGACATATGTAACATGACCGAGCTGTCAGCATAGTTGCTGATCCCCTGTATATGTATATGTTATCCGAGTATCATAGTACCAACCATATGTTTTACATAGTTGACCCCTTGCTAGGCTCAGTGACTAGCATGTGTGACGTCACATGATGCCGCATGTGAGCATCAGACTCGATGCTTCTCCCTCACTTCATGCTTAGGTCTAACAACAGGCAACACGGCAGCCTGAGCTCCCCTCCTCACACTCTGCTAATATAAGTGTTACCAACCAACAAGTGTGTTTAACTCCAACCATCATATCTCCACGAACCCTCTCAACATGTATATAATATTGGTGCATAAACAACTGTCATTGAAATCAAAAGATTTACTATAAAACAAAATTATCATATCATAAAAACCAAGAAAATAAAAAAAAAATGGAAAAAAAATGGAAAAAAAAATGGTAAATATGTAGAATTTCTGCAAGCAGCAGAGCTCCATGTTGCCATAAGGTGATCGCCAAGTGCCAACTTCGTGGCCTCATATCTCGGTAAGTACTGACCCTAAATTTTTTTTTTTTATCCTATAACACTTAAAAAAATGTGCTCTTTATTTCTATAATACGAGACGTTACTGTGAATTTCATATAACCTGTAGTTACCAGCGGTCGCAATATACACAACGAGAAGCAATTATTACTACAGAAAAAGCGTCCTTCCTCCAAAATTTGCACCAGTCAACTATAGTGATAATATAGCATTTATTGTGGTGGAGACGGAAAAACAAAAATAGAAAAGCCAGATACAGCGATTGATAAACAAAGAGGTCGACTGTACGTCATTGTAGGAGCTGCCAGATATCACCGGCTCTTCAACACGCAAGTTATACTTTTGTATCAGTCAAATCACATATTACTCGGGTAGATAATTTCCAGTAGATCCTTCATGTGTTAGCTCAAATCACCGACCAGTATGTTTTAAATAAGTGACCCACTGATCAGAGCAGATCGACTGGTCCGAACCCTTGACTGGTCCGAACCCGGGACTGGTTTCAAACAGTTTCGTTGGACAATAAAGCAGACTGTAAACGGATGGGTTTGTAGGCGCCCTTATAAACACAAACATTAAAAATCAGGAACGTGACGGTAAGCTGTCCAATATACAAAAAGAGTTAGAAACAGAAATACAAATAGCTAGAGCTTCATTTAAGGTTATTAATATAATATTCAAGAGGTTCCTAGTAGACTTGCAGTAAAGCAACCATTCAAATCATTATGAAGCTGTGTGTAGTCTGTGGTCAGTCAAACAAACGGGCTACCACATGGATAAATTGTCATTTTTGTGGAAATTGGTGTCACGCTCCTTGTGCAGATATCCCAGAACTAGCTACAAGCAGTATTAAAACAGAGAAGTGTTTTTGGGTATGCCCAAATGAGGAAAATCTGTGGACTAAAATCACAAGGGTATTAAAAGAGGATAACATCAAAGCTGCTTTCATAGAAAACCTGGAAGCTTTCTACAACAGATGGGAACATAAAAAGTCCAGGCTGAATGGTACTGCCCTTGATACTGGCCATGTAGTCACAAACTGTAAGGCTGGAGGTGATGTCCTGGTAGTCAGTAAATGTGGGGCTGATAGTGCTGTCCTGGGAGACAGTAATGGTGAAGCTGGAGGTGCTGTCCTGGGAGACAGAAATGGTGAAGCTGGAGATACTGTCCTGGGAGACAGTAATGGTGAAGCTGGAGATTTTGTCCAGGTAGTCGGGAATTATACGCAGGAAGGAATACATATAAATGACCTCATAGAGGACAGGAGCCATAGTAGGGAAACAAGTGTAGTCAAAGATAAGATAAAACCAATATTGCAAACCAGAAATACCGCAGGAAATAGCAAACAAGAGGACTCCAATAGCAATAGTGAGGATAAATTACCAAAAACAACTGGTGGGAGCTCCATTGTTGGTGCTAAGGAGGATAGGAATAAGACAGGGAAACATGCACCAACAGGGAATACAGTCACAGAAACCCAAGGCAAACGGAAACCAAGCCTGTGCACATACTATGCACTTGGTATCTGCTGGCATGGGAAATCTGGAAAAACAGATGGGACATGCAACTATGACCACCCTAGAAAATGTCATGCCCATATGACAACAGGAAAATGCAAACTCCCTTCCTGTAAGCTTTTTCACCCTGAAATGTGTACCTCTTCAGTACAGGAAAGACTGTGCTATAACTTAAATTGCCAGGCATACCATCTAAAGGGGACAAAAAGATACAAAACATCCAGGCCATGGGAAAACCTGGGTAGCCACAGCCACTCAAGAGGGAGAGGTTTTTTAGTGCCAGGAAGGAAAAAAAACTGGCAGGAAATGGCAGAAATCGTACACCAAATCCAGTCATTCCTGGAGTGGAACCACAGTCGATGGCCTCCACTCCAAACCAACAGATACAGATACTAATGCCGGAAAAAAAATCCCCCCCCAGTACCAACAATACCACCAGTCCGATAACATTCTTCTTTGCAAATATACAGGGTCTAAAGCCAGCAATAAACAACAAAATACCTTTCATCCGTGGACTGCTTGCAGAGGCAAAGGCAATGTTCGCGGCTTTCACTGAGACCCACATAAAGGATCACTTGGACAACGAAATATGGATCCCAGGTTACAACCTATACAGATGTGACAGAGTGAACAGGCAAAAGGGGGGGGTTGGCCTGTACATTGCAGAGTCACTTGTTTGCACAGAACTGCTTAATGCCTCAAATGACGTAGTGGAAGTTTTAGCAGTAAAGGTCGAGAACCAAAACCTAGTCATTGTGGTAGTCTACAAGCCTCCGGATGCAACATCCCAGCAATTCCAGGAACAGCTGTTAAAAATTGACCACTGTCTGGAAAATCTTCCAGCTCCTGCACCCAACATCTTGCTCCTGGGGGATTTCAACTTAAGGCACCTAAAATGGAGGAATATAGCAAATAATATTGTTGCAGTAATAACACCAGGAGGCAGCTCTGATGAAAACTCACACTCACACGAGCTTTTAAATCTCTGCACAAAATTCAATTTAAACCAGCAAATAATAGAGCCTACTAGACTGGAGAATACACTAGACCTCATCTTCACTAACAATGATGATCTGATAAGAAATGTCACCATATCAAAAACAATATACTCAGATCACAACATAATTGAGGTTCAGACATGTATGCGTGGAGCCCCAGACCGACAAAATGAGACTAGTCACGAGGGAGCATTCACCAAATTCAACTTCAATAACAAAAACATAAAGTGGGACCAAGTAAACCAAGTCCTAACCGATATAAGCTGGGAAGATATACTAAGCAACACAGACCCAAACTTATGCCTAGAACAGATTAACTCGGTGGCACTCGATGTATGCACAAGGCTTATTCCTCTAAGAAAAAGGAGGAGTAGATGTAAAATAGAAAGAGACAGGCGCTCCCTTTACAGGCGACGGAAAAGAATAACAGAGCGGCTAAAAGAGGTCAATATATCAGAAATGCGCAGGGAGACACTGGTCAGAGAAATAGCAAGCATCGAACTTAAGCTAAAAGAATCCTTTAGGAGTCAGGAATCGCGGGAAGAACTAAAAGCCATAAATGAAATCGAAAGAAACCCAAAGTATTTCTTCTCCTATGCCAAATCAAAATCGAGAACAACGTCCAGTATTGGGCCCCTACTTAAACAAGATGGGTCCTACACAGATGACAGCAAGGAAATGAGTGAGCTACTCAAGTCCCAATATGACTCAGTTTTTAGCAAGCCGCTAACCAGACTGAGAGTCGAAGATCAAAATGAATTTTTTATGAGAGAGCCACAAAATTTGATTAACACAAGCCTATCCGATGTTATCCTGACGCCAAATGACTTCGAACAGGCGATAAATGACATGCCCATGCACTCTGCCCCAGGGCCAGACTCATGGAACTCTGTGTTCATCAAGAACTGCAAGAAGCCCCTATCACGAGCCTTTTCCATCCTATGGAGAGGGAGCATGGACACGGGGGTCGTCCCTCAGTTACTAAAAACAACAGACATAGCCCCACTCCACAAAGGGGGCAGTAAAGCAACAGCAAAGAACTACAGACCAATAGCACTAACATCCCATATCATAAAAATCTTTGAAAGGGTCCTAAGAAGCAAGATCACCACCCATCTAGAAACCCATCAGTTACACAACCCAGGGCAACATGGGTTTAGAACAGGTCGCTCCTGTCTGTCTCAACTACTGGATCACTACGACAAGGTCCTAAATGCACTAGAAGACAAAAAGAATGCAGATGTAATATATACAGACTTTGCAAAAGCCTTCGACAAGTGTGACCATGGCGTAATAGCGCACAAAATGCGCGCTAAAGGAATAACAGGAAAAGTCGGTCGATGGATCTATAATTTCCTCACTAACAGAACACAGAGAGTAGTCGTCAACAGAGTAAAGTCCGAGGCAGCTACGGTGAAAAGCTCTGTTCCACAAGGCACAGTACTAGCTCCCATCTTGTTCCTCATCCTCATATCCGACATAGACAAGGATGTCAGCCACAGCACCGTGTCTTCCTTTGCAGATGACACCCGAATCTGCATGACAGTGTCTTCCATTGCAGACACTGCAAGGCTCCAGGCGGACATCAACCAAATCTTTCAGTGGGCTGCAGAAAACAATATGAAGTTCAACGATGAGAAATTTCAATTACTCAGATATGGTAAACATGAGGAAATTAAATCTTCATCAGAGTACAAAACAAATTCTGGCCACAAAATAGAGCGAAACACCAACGTCAAAGACCTGGGAGTGATTATGTCGGAGGATCTCACCTTCAAGGACCATAACATTGTATCAATCGCATCTGCTAGAAAAATGACAGGATGGATAATGAGAACCTTCAAAACTAGGGAGGCCAAGCCCATGATGACACTCTTCAGGTCACTTGTTCTATCTAGGCTGGAATATTGCTGCACTCTAACAGCACCTTTCAAGGCAGGTGAAATTGCCGACCTAGAAAATGTACAGAGAACTTTCACGGCGCGCATAACGGAGATAAAACACCTCAATTACTGGGAGCGCTTGAGGTTTCTAAACCTGTATTCCCTGGAACGCAGGAGGGAGAGATACATGATTATATACACCTGGAAAATCCTAGAGGGACTAGTACCGAACTTGCACACGAAAATCACTCACTACGAAAGCAAAAGACTTGGCAGACGATGCACCATCCCCCCAATGAAAAGCAGGGGTGTCACTAGCACGTTAAGAGACCATACAATAAGTGTCAGGGGACCGAGACTGTTCAACTGCCTCCCAGCACACATAAGGGGGATTACCAACAGACCCCTGGCAGTCTTCAAGCTGGCACTGGACAAGCACCTAAAGGCAGTTCCTGATCAGCCGGGCTGTGGCTCGTACGTTGGTTTGCGTGCAGCCAGCAGCAACAGCCTGGTTGATCAGGCGCTGATCCACCAGGAGGCCTGGTCACAGACCGGGCCGCGGGGGCGTTGACCCCCGAAACTCTCTCCAGGTAAACTCCAGGTATACAATTTTTTTTTTTTTTTGCAAAACATTCGGGGTGCTGGGCGAGAGAACGTATATATATACATTTGGACCATTTAGGGGCTAAAAGATGTACTTCTCTGGAAAGTGCATGAAATTACCGCCTCCTTTCTTCATTGACATTTAAAACTTCCTTAAAATATTCCCGCCATCTACCCAATACCTCCAGCTCCCCATCTACTAACTCCTCTATTGTTTTTAACTGACAAATCCATTCGTTCCCTAGGCTTTCTTAACCTGTTTATCTCACTCAAAAAAATTTTTTATTCTCAGCAAAATATCTTGACAGTGCCTCTCCTACTATCATTTGCTCTAATTGCACTCTCTCACTTCTTGCTTCACCTTTCTTTTACTCTCCATATAGTACTCTGTCCTTCTTCTATCACTTCTTTGTAAAAACCTCTCATCAGCTACCTTCTTCTCTTTTATCACACCCTTTACTTCATCATTCCACCAATCACTCCTCTTCCCTCCTGCACCCACCCTCCTATAGCCACAAACTTCTGCCCCACATTCTAATACTGCATTTTTTAAAACTATCCCATCCCTCCTCAACCTCCTTCATTACTCATACTTGCACTAGCCCACCTTTCTGCCAATAGTTGCTTATATCTCACCCTAACTCCCTCCTCACTTAGTTTATAAAATTTCACTCTTACTTGCTGCTGCCATTTTCCTTTTCTCCCATGTACCTCTTTACTCTAACTGTAGCTACAACTAAATAATGATCAGATATATCCATTGCCCCTCTATAAACATGTACATCCTGAAGTCTACCCATCAACCTTTTATCCAACAATAAATAATCTAACAAGCTACTTTCATTATGTGCTATATCATACTTTGTATACTTATTTATCCTCTTTTTCATAAAATATGTATTACTTATTACCAAACCTCTTTCTACACATAGTTCAATTAAAGGCTCCACATTTTCATTTACCCCTGGCACCCCAAATTTACCTACTACTCCCTCCACAACATTTTTACCCACTTTAGCAATGAGATCCCCAACCATAAGTACTCTCACACTTGGTTCAAAACTCCCCACGCACTCACTCAATATTTCCCAAAATCTCTCTCACTCCTGTACACTTCCCTCTTCTTCAGGTGCATAAACACTTACTATAAGCCACTTTTCATATCCAACCTTTATTTTACTCCACATAATCCTTGAATTTTACATTTACATTCCCTCTTTTCCCGTCATAACTTAACCTTCAACATTATTGCTACTCCTTCCTTAGTTCTAACTAGTAGAAACCCCTGACCTAATCCTAATTATTTCTCCCCATTTAAACTCTCCTACCTTCTTCAGCTTTGTTTCACTTAAAGCCAGGACATCCAGCTTCTTTTCATTCTTAACATCCACAATCATCTCTTTCTTATTCCCACAACATCCACACACATTCAAACATCCCACTTCAACGGTTTTCTTCTTTTTCTTTTTAGTAAGCTATACGAGAAAAGGGGTTACTAGCCCATTGCTCCCAGCATTTTAGTCGATTTTAACAACACGCATGGCTTACAGAGGAACGCTTCTTATTCCATTTCCTCATGGATATGAGAGGAAAAGCAATAAGAACAAGAACTATTACGATAAAATCAAAGAAAACTCAGATGAGTGTGTATACAAAAACATATGCAAGCTCCTGATGTGTTATTGACTGCAACACGAAAAGCCTAGAGGTATCATTCAACTCCCCTGTGGTTGTTTTGCATCTTGTATTGCTTATTCATGATTACTGACATGTTAATATGCACGATAATTTGTATAACTGTATTTATGTGTACATGTACCTAAATAAACTGGCAAAGCTCTCACTTCACATGCTGAGGGTTCGATTCCCAGCAAGGGTGAAAACACTGGACACGTTTCCTTACACAAGTTGTCCTGCTCACCCAGCAAATAGGTACCTGGTTGTTAGTCAACTGGTGTGAGTCGCATCCTGGGGGACAAGTTTAAGGACTCCAATGGAAATAAGAAAGACAGTCCTTGATGACGCACTGCCTTTCTTGGGTTATCTTGAGTGGCTAACCCTTTAGGGTTAAAAATCCGAACAAAATCTTATCTCTGACCTCAAGTTAAAATGGACCCCAATGGAAATAAGTCACTTGGATTTTTTTTTTTTGGGGGGGAAGGGTTATCCTAAGCAATTTAAACTATGATAATTGCACTTACGTGTACCTGTACCTAAATCAACTTACTATAACGAAAAGAACGTTACTGCCACTACTTTGAACGTGGCTCCACTTCTCGTCCACAAGAGGGCGTACTAGGCTCACCTCCTTTCCTAGGCAGCACCAGTTACAGCCTGAAGCTTGAGCTGCACCACCAGCTTACTCCTCCCAGCAGTTGGAAGCGGTCTATATGCAGTTTTTTGAACCTTCGATTCCTCGCGCTCTTCCCCGCTGGCTGAGCAACACAAATAATATACTCAGTACTTGTCTTAGCGCCCCACAACCTTCACTCCGCTAAATCAACCTCACACACTCGTCTTTTAATATTATATTTGCCTGTGTCGCTCTCTTTTATACTTCATCTTCTATTAAAATATTTTGATGTTAATTCTATCTACTAAAATATTATAGAAGAGGAATTTAATGAACGTTATCTCAATTTGTCTTTTTTCTTATCAGTTTTGAGATGCGGATATATTTTGCCAGACCAGATTACAATTATCATAATCATGGGGAGCGCTAAACCCGTAGGATTATACAGCGCATGTGGGGGGATGGAAGGTATTCAGACTCAATTCAAGAAACCAGAGCATATATCCAATTCCCTAGATCAAGAGGCCCTTACCAGCGTCAAAGAACCTCCCTTGAAGGGGGGGGGGGAGAACAGAGCGTTTATTTAGGTACAGGTACACATAAATATAGTTACATAAATTATCATATATAGCAGCATATGTGTAAATTACTTAGGATAACCAAAAAAAAAGTCAGTCACTTATTTCCATTGGGGTCCTTGTAATATCTTATTATTATTATTTAATAATAATTTCTACAAGTACATGTACAAGGTATACAGTCCTAGCTGACATCAGTGACATACTACTATACAGATTATTATTATTATTATAATCAAGGGGAAGCGCTAAACCCGGAGGATTATACAGCGCCTGGGGGGGGGGATGTGGAAGGCATTCAGGCTTAATTCGGGGAACTGGAGCACAGATCCAATTTCCTAAATCAAGAGCCCCTCACCAACATCAAGGAACCTTCCTTGAGGGGACTACTATACAGAAAGGTGCTTGTTATGCAGAACATTTCGGGCAATACACTAACCCGCACATAGAAGAGAGGAGCTTACGACGACGTTTGAGTCGACTTGGACCATTTACAAAGTCACACTAACGAAGGTTCCAGGTTCTGACCAGAGCTTTGGTAAGAGGGGAGTGGGGGAAGAAGGATGGGTAAGGATGGAAGTTTGGGAAAGGTTGGGGAGGGAGGAGGGGTAGGTGGGGATATAAAAGGGTAGTGGCCTATCCACTTTGGTGTAATTTGAATATGCGTGTGTGCATATTAAGTGATTTATGAAGAGGTTGGTTATATGTGTAGGGTATATCTCCTGCCCATCAATTTCGCAATGCTATATTGTGTTATACCACTGCGTCATTGAATTGGAAGGATGCATACTGCATAGAATTGCTTGCCTTTTTTTTTCCGCAAGAGGTTAGACAGGAAGCGCAGCTGCAGGCGAAGGTTGCTGGGCATTCGATGGAGGTTGGTTGCTCACCTGGAGTCGGCCAGCAAGGCAGTGACTGAGGTGGTGTCCTGCTGTATTGTAGTAATAAAGTTGGTAGAATTACCGACAATATGTAAAGTGAACATTAAAATGGTATAAAATACCGACAGATTGTTAGGTAAGACACATATGCAACAGTTAGGTATCTTTATTTTGAAACGTTTCGCCTACACAGTAGGCTTCTTCAGTCGAGTACAGAAAAGTTGATAGAAGCAGAAGATACTTGAAGACGATGTAATCAGTCCATCACCCTTAAAGTTTTGAGGTGGTCAGTCCCTCAGTCTGGAGAAGAGCATTGTTCCGTTGTCTGAAACAATATGAAGTTGAAGTGACAGAATCGGGCCTTATATAGTGCCAGGAGGTGAGACGTAGGTTGATTTGGGAGGGCAGGTCCTTCTCAAACCCAGCCGTTCTCACTAGTAGAGGTTGTCGAAGTAGATGGTCTGTACCAAGATACCCTTGTGTTGCAGTGTCTGACAGAATGAACATTAAAATGGTATAAAATACCGACAGATTGTTAGGTAAGACACATATGCAACAGTTAGGTATCTTTATTTTGAAACGTTTCGCCTACACAGTAGGCTTCTTCAGTCGAGTACAGAAAAGTTGATAGAAGCAGAAGATACTTGAAGACGATGTAATCAGTCCATCACCCTTAAAGTTTTGAGGTGGTCAGTCCCTCAGTCTGGAGAAGAGCATTGTTCCGTTGTCTGAAACAATATGAAGTTGAAGTGACAGAATCGGGCCTTATATAGTGCCAGGAGGTGAGACGTAGGTTGATTTGGGAGGGCAGGTCCTTCTCAAACCCAGCCGTTCTCACTAGTAGAGGTTGTCGAAGTAGATGGTCTGTACCAAGATACCCTTGTGTTGCAGTGTCTGACAGAATGAACATTAAAATGGTATAAAATACCGACAGATTGTTAGGTAAGACACATATGCAACAGTTAGGTATCTTTATTTTGAAACGTTTCGCCTACACAGTAGGCTTCTTCAGTCGAGTACAGAAAAGTTGATAGAAGCAGAAGATACTTGAAGACGATGTAATCAGTCCATCACCCTTAAAGTTTTGAGGTGGTCAGTCCCTCAGTCTGGAGAAGAGCATTGTTCCGTTGTCTGAAACAATATGAAGTTGAAGTGACAGAATCGGGCCTTATATAGTGCCAGGAGGTGAGACGTAGGTTGATTTGGGAGGGCAGGTCCTTCTCAAACCCAGCCGTTCTCACTAGTAGAGGTTGTCGAAGTAGATGGTCTGTACCAAGATACCCTTGTGTTGCAGTGTCTGACAGAATGAACATTAAAATGGTATAAAATACCGACAGATTGTTAGGTAAGACACATATGCAACAGTTAGGTATCTTTATTTTGAAACATTTCGCCTACACAGTAGGCTTCTTCAGTCGAGTACAGAAAAGTTGATAGAAGCAGAAGATACTTGAAGACGATGTAATCAGTCCATCACCCTTAAAGTTTTGAGGTGGTCAGTCCCTCAGTCTGGAGAAGAGCATTGTTCCGTTGTCTGAAACAATATGAAGTTGAAGTGACAGAATCGGGCCTTATATAGTGCCAGGAGGTGAGACGTAGGTTGATTTGGGAGGGCAGGTCCTTCTCAAACCCAGCCGTTCTCACTAGTAGAGGTTGTCGAAGTAGATGGTCTGTACCAAGATACCCTTGTGTTGCAGTGTCTGACAGAATGAACATTAAAATGGTATAAAATACCGACAGATTGTTAGGTAAGACACATATGCAACAGTTAGGTATCTTTATTTTGAAACGTTTCGCCTACACAGTAGGCTTCTTCAGTCGAGTACAGAAAAGTTGATAGAAGCAGAAGATACTTGAAGACGATGTAATCAGTCCATCACCCTTAAAGTTTTGAGGTGGTCAGTCCCTCAGTGAGAACGGCTGGGTTTGAGAAGGACCTGCCCTCCCAAATCAACCTACGTCTCACCTCCTGGCACTATATAAGGCCCGATTCTGTCACTTCAACTGCTTCAGCTTCGTATTGGCTTTCGAACAACGGGCTAATACTGTTCCTAGAACTGAGGACGATTCCACCTCCACACGGGAAGTGGACTAGTTCATTACAGGCGTCTTCAGCTTGTCTTCTTGCTTCTATCAACTGGCTCTGCTCGACTGAAGCAGACCAACTGAGGCCAGGCAAAAGCATTCACTGAAGATAACCCTAAGCTATTACACCATGATGAACTTACCTAAGCCCAATCTGTCGACCATATACCATTTTACAATGTTCATTCTGTTCGGGAACACTGGCACACAGATTATGCGGCAACCAGGTATCACTTCGACTAGCCTCAACTGGCAAGTGAGGACCTGGCCCTCCCCGGGATCCGGAGACCTTGCCCGGCCGTCTGGCGCCATAGGGCGGTATTCTATCTTCAAGCTCATATTGATCGAACAACGTTGTCTGCTTCCACGGTTCCGACCGGACGTTCCACAGGTGATGGAACTGATTACATCGTCTTCCAAGTGAGGTGACGTGAAGCAGATGGAGGCGGGGTCATAGTGGTACCATCCACTAGTCGAAGTAGGTCTTCGTCCAAAGGTTGAACAAGTGTTGAAGAATTCTTTGTAACAAGACCCCATGATGCTGCCGTGTCTGACAGTTGTGATGAATGGTTTGAAAAACCGACAAGTTGAAGATTGAGACACTTATGCAGCATATGGGAATCTTTATTCAGGAAACGTTTCGCCACACAGTGGCTTCATCAGTCCAATACAAAGAGGAAGGCGTAAGGAGAGGAGGAGAATGAGGTAATCAGTCCCTCAACCTGGAGTCGATGTGTTCAGTCCATCAATCTTGTAGAATGTACAGCATAGGGCCGTAGACGTGGCTTATATACTGTAGTGAGGTGACGTGAAGCAGATGGAGGCGGGGGTCATAGTGGTACCATCCACTAGTCGAAGTAGGTCTTCGTCCAAAGGTTGAACAAGTGTTGAAGAATTCTTTGTAACAAGACCCCATGATGCTGCCGTGTCTGACAGTTGTGATGAATGGTTTGAAAAACCGACAAGTTGAAGATTGAGACACTTATGCAGCATATGGGAATCTTTATTCAGGAAACGTTTCGCCACACAGTGGCTTCATCAGTCCAATACAAAGAGGAAGGCGTAAGGAGAGGAGGAGAATGAGGTAATCAGTCCCTCAACCTGGAGTCGATGTGTTCAGTCCATCAATCTTGTAGAATGTACAGCATAGGGCCGTAGACGTGGCTTATATACTGTAGTGAGGTGACGTGAAGCAGATGGAGGCGGGGTCATAGTGGTACCATCCACTAGTCGAAGTAGGTCTTCGTCCAAAGGTTGAACAAGTGTTGAAGAATTCTTTGTAACAAGACCCCATGATGCTGCCGTGTCTGACAGTTGTGATGAATGGTTTGAAAAACCGACAAGTTGAAGATTGAGACACTTATGCAGCATATGGGAATCTTTATTCAGGAAACGTTTCGCCACACAGTGGCTTCATCAGTCCAATACAAAGAGGAAGGCGTAAGGAGAGGAGGAGAATGAGGTAATCAGTCCCTCAACCTGGAGTCGATGTGTTCAGTCCATCAATCTTGTAGAATGTACAGCATAGGGCCGTAGACGTGGCTTATATACTGTAGTGAGGTGACGTGAAGCAGATGGAGGCGGGGTCATAGTGGTACCATCCACTAGTCGAAGTAGGTCTTCGTCCAAAGGTTGAACAAGTGTTGAAGAATTCTTTGTAACAAGACCCCATGATGCTGCCGTGTCTGACAGTTGTGATGAATGGTTTGAAAAACCGACAAGTTGAAGATTGAGACACTTATGCAGCATATGGGAATCTTTATTCAGGAAACGTTTCGCCACACAGTGGCTTCATCAGTCCAATACAAAGAGGAAGGCGTAAGGAGAGGAGGAGAATGAGGTAATCAGTCCCTCAACCTGGAGTCGATGTGTTCAGTCCATCAATCTTGTAGAATGTACAGCATAGGGCCGTAGACGTGGCTTATATACTGTAGTGAGGTGACGTGAAGCAGATGGAGGCGGGGTCATAGTGGTACCATCCACTAGTCGAAGTAGGTCTTCGTCCAAAGGTTGAACAAGTGTTGAAGAATTCTTTGTAACAAGACCCCATGATGCTGCCGTGTCTGACAGTTGTGATGAATGGTTTGAAAAACCGACAAGTTGAAGATTGAGACACTTATGCAGCATATGGGAATCTTTATTCAGGAAACGTTTCGCCACACAGTGGCTTCATCAGTCCAATACAAAGAGGAAGGCGTAAGGAGAGGAGGAGAATGAGGTAATCAGTCCCTCAACCTGGAGTCGATGTGTTCAGTCCATCAATCTTGTAGAATGTACAGCATAGGGCCGTAGACGTGGCTTATATACTGTAGTGAGGTGACGTGAAGCAGATGGAGGCGGGGTCATAGTGGTACCATCCACTAGTCGAAGTAGGTCTTCGTCCAAAGGTTGAACAAGTGTTGAAGAATTCTTTGTAACAAGACCCCATGATGCTGCCGTGTCTGACAGTTGTGATGAATGGTTTGAAAAACCGACAAGTTGAAGATTGAGACACTTATGCAGCATATGGGAATCTTTATTCAGGCCCTATGCTGTACATTCTACAAGATTGATGGACTGAACACATCGACTCCAGGTTGAAGAGGACTGGTGCCTGCATTTCTCCTCCTCCTTTACGCCATTACCTCTGTGACCCGGACTGGTGAAATGCCACTGTCAATGACAGCATTTCCTGAATAAGGGATTACCCCATATGCATGCATAAGTTAGTCACTCAAGCTTAATCGATTTTCAAGCCATTCATCTGGGCTCGGCAACGGCAGGCATCATGGAGATGCTATTACAGGAACTTGATCAAGCACTGTTCAACTGGGCCGAACGAAGACTACTTCGACAGGTGGATGGTACCCACTATGACCCGCCCTCCATACTGCGCGGCCTTGTCAACCACCCAGCTTACACCACATCTCGCGACCATTCTAGGGATTGATGGACTAATTTAGCATCCAGGGTGAGGCTGACCTGTTACCTCATTCCTTCATCATCTAATGCCTTCTCTTGCATTGGAACCTGAGGTTTTTCAAACCATTCATCACATTTTCTGTACTCGACTGAAGAAGCCTACTGTGTAGGCGAAACGTTTCAAAATAAAGATACCTAACTGTTGCATATGTGTCTTACCTAATAATCTGTCGGTATTTTATACCATTTTAATGTTCATTCTGTCAGACACTGCAACACAAGGGTATCTTGGTACAGACCATCTACTTCGACAACCTCTACTAGTGAGAACGGCTGGGTTTGAGAAGGACCTGCCCTCCCAAATCAACCTACGTCTCACCTCCTGGCACTATATAAGGCCCGATTCTGTCACTTCAACTTCATATTGTTTCAGACAACGGAACAATGCTCTTCTCCAGACTGAGGGACTGACCACCTCAAAACTTTAAGGGTGATGGACTGATTACATCGTCTTCAAGTATCTTCTGCTTCTATCAACTTTTCTGTACTCGACTGAAGAAGCCTACTGTGTAGGCGAAACGTTTCAAAATAAAGATACCTAACTGTTGCATATGTGTCTTACCTAACAATCTGTCGGTATTTTATACCATTTTAATGTTCATTCTGTCAGACACTGCAACACAAGGGTATCTTGGTACAGACCATCTACTTCGACAACCTCTACTAGTGAGAACGGCTGGGTTTGAGAAGGACCTGCCCTCCCAAATCAACCTACGTCTCACCTCCTGGCACTATATAAGGCCCGATTCTGTCACTTCAACTTCATATTGTTTCAGACAACGGAACAATGCTCTTCTCCAGACTGAGGGACTGACCACCTCAAAACTTTAAGGGTGATGGACTGATTACATCGTCTTCAAGTATCTTCTGCTTCTATCAACTTTTCTGTACTCGACTGAAGAAGCCTACTGTGTAGGCGAAACGTTTCAAAATAAAGATACCTAACTGTTGCATATGTGTCTTACCTAACAATATGTAAAGTATTATTATTATTATAATCAAGGGGGAAGCGCTAAACCCGGAGGATTATACAGCGCCTGGGGGGGAGATTGGAAGGCATTCAGGCTTAATTCGGGAAACTGGAACACAGATCCAATTCCCTAAATCAAGAGCCCCTCACCAACATCAAGGAACCTTCCTTGGGGGGAATATGTAAAGTAAAAGGACACAAGTGCAACTAATGTGACATTTTATTGTGGCAACGTTTCGCTCTCCAGGAGCTTTATCAAGCCATTACAAACAATACATGGACACAGAGGGTATATAAAGGCTCAGAGTGAGGTGCAATACTAGTGAGGTACCATTTCGATGTTCACTAGTGGTAGTAGTAGTAGTAGTAGTAGTAGTGACAAAAGTAATACAATATGGTAGAGCAATTAATTCGTACATGAGTAGAAGGATATAAAAGCTATTACTTGGGTAACATAAAAATAGGTTGGACAAATATAGACTGGAAAGAGGTAGCTTGTTTCAGTGTTCACTCTCTGTAATGTGCTTTGTGTAGTATAACAGGAGAGACTATGTGATGGCAGGGTTTACTGTTTTCAGGAGGATTCTTGCTAAGACTTCGGAGATGGTGAAGCTGCCGTTGTTTTGTTTAATTGTATTCGAAACAGCGATCAGTGCTGATTCGAGGCACTTGCCTCTGGGGAAATTAGTTTCTTTGATCACTAATTGGGCGTCTCTGAATTTCATGAGATGATTGGTGGAATTTCGGTGTTGTACACAGGCGTTGTTCAAGTTATCATTCCTACATGCGTAAATGTGTTCATTGAGGCGGGTGTCGAGGTTTCTTGCTGTTTCATCTACGTAAATCTTGTCACAGCCTCCACAGGGTATAGTGTAAACTCCTGCATTGACTGGTTCGTGGTGCTTGGATTTTGTCCTGGTTAGATCCTTTATTGAAGTGCTAGAAGCGATGGCGACTCTGGTGTTAGCTTGTGAAAGTACTTTTGAGATGTTCAGTGCAACCTGGCTGTTGGGAAGAATTATAACTTTGTTGGGAGTGGTGTTGATGCGTGGAGAATTAATGATCTGAAGAGCTCTTTTCTTGCAGTTTTTGATGAAAAAAGAAGGAAAATGTAACTCAGTGAATGTTTGGTGAATGTATGTACATTTCTCGTCAAGAAACTCAGGACTACAAATTCGGTATGCTCTTAGGAAAAACCCGATGATGATGCCTCTTTTGGTTTTGGTATCTTGACTGGAATAGAAGTGTGTGAGATCATTTTTATTGGTGGGTTTCCGGTAAACTTGAAATCTTAGGTTGTTGTCTACTTTGTGAATGAGGACGTCGAGGAAAGGTAGCTTGTCATTGGACTCTTCTTCTAGTGTAAACTGGATCGCCGGTTCAACTGTGTTGAGCCTTGCCTGAAGATCCCGTACATCAAAACGTTTGGGAGTTATTACGATTACGTCGTCCACCTAACGTAACCAAGTGACGCTTGAAGGGATGATGTTGGCGAAGTGTTCGGACTCTAGGTGTTCCATGTATAAGTTGGCTAGGACGGCACCGATGGGGGACCCCATTTCCATGCCGTAGGTTTGTTTGTAGAGCTTGTTATTGAAAGAAAAACAGTTGAAATTAACACAGAGTTCAATCAAGTCAACAAAATCTCCGTATAAGTTGGCTAGGACGGCACCCTAAACCAGCACACATGTATGGTTTACCCAAGACCCATAAACACAATATTCCTCTCAGACCAATCACGTCAGGAATAGGCAGTGCTCCACACTGGAGTTCTTGCCAAACATCTTTCCTGCCTTCTGGGGACCATCAGCCCCACTCATCTTAAACACACAGGCGACCTTCTCAACCGCATCCGTAACCTCTCCATCTGTAAAAAGAAACTAAGCAGTTTGGATGTGACTTCCCTCTTCACAAAAGTACCTACCAAAAAAGCCATCGAGGTTCTACGACGTAAAGTCAACCAGGACCTTAATCTTCCTCTACCTTCCGGAGATTTTGTTGACTTAATTGAACTCTGTGTTAATTTCAACTGTTTTTCTTTCAATAACAAGCTCTACAAACAAACCTATGGCATGGGAATGGGGTCCCCCATCGGTGCCGTCCTAGCCAACTTATACATGGAACACCTAGAGTCCGAACACTTCGCCAACATCATCCCTTCAAGCGTCACTTGGTTACGTTAGGTGGACGACGTAATCGTAATAACTCCCAAACGTTTTGATGTACGGGATCTTCAGGCAAGGCTCAACACAGTTGAACCGGCGATCCAGTTTACACTAGAAGAAGAGTCCAATGACAAGCTACCTTTCCTCGACGTCCTCATTCACAAAGTAGACAACAACCTAAGATTTCAAGTTTATCGGAAACCCACCAATAAAAATGATCTCACACACTTCTATTCCAGTCAAGATACCAAAACCAAAAGAGGCATCATCATCGGGTTTTTCCTAAGAGCATACCGAATTTGTAGTCCTGAGTTTCTTGACGAGGAATATACATACATTCACCAAACATTCACTGAGTTACATTTTCCTTCTTTTTTCATCAAAGACTGCAAAAAAAGAGCTCTTCAGATCATTAATTCTCCACGCATCAACACCACTCCCAACAAAGTTATAATTCTTCCCAACAGCCAGGTTGCACTGAACATCTCAAAAGTACTTTCACAAGCTAACACCAGAGTCGCCATCGCTTCTAGCACTTCAATAAAGGATCTAACCAGGACAAAATCCAAGCACCACGAACCAGTCAATGCAGGAGTTTACACTATACCCTGTGGAGGCTGTGACAAGATTTACGTAGATGAAACAGCAAGAAACTTCGACACCCGCCTCAATGAACACATTTACGCATGTAGGAACGATAACTTGAACAACGCCTGTGTACAACACCGAAATTCCACCAATCATCTCATGAAATTCAGAGACGCCCAATTAGTGATCAAAGAAACTAATTTCCGCAGATGCATGTGCCTCGAATCAGCACTGATCGCTGTTTCGAATACAATTAAACAAATTATTATTATTATTATAATCAGAAAGAAGCGCTAAGCCACAAGGGCTATACAGCACAATTAAACAAAACAACGGCAGCTTCACCATCTCCGAAGTCTTAGCAAGAATCCTCCTGAAAACAGTAAACCCTGCCATCACATAGTCTCTCCTGTTATACTACACAAAGCACATTACAGAGAGTGAACACTGAAACAAGCTACCTCTTTCCAGTCTATATTTGTCCAACCTATTTTTATGTTACCCAAGTAATAGCTTTTATATCCTTCTACTCATGTATGAATTAATTGCTCTACCATATTGTATTACTTTTGTCACTACTACTACTACTACTACCACTAGTGAACATCGAAATGGTACCTCACTAGTATTGCACCTCACTCTGAGCCTTTATATACCCTCTGTGTCCATGTATTGTTTGTAATGGCTTTATAAAGCTCCTGGAGAGCGAAATGTTGCCACAATAAAATGTCACATTTGTTGCACTTGTGTCCTTTTACTTTACATTATGTATTGTAGTAGTAGATGTAACGAGGTCAGTTGTGAGGTGTTGGTTGATAGAGGTGGGTCACCCGGACATGGGGAGGGCTTGTCCGTGTTACTGGACATAGGATGGTTCTGGTGGTATCCATTCTTCTTCTGCGGGGAGGTCGCTTAAGATATTGGGACGAGGGAAGTTCTCCTTGTGGATAAAGCGTCGAACTCTTTGTTGGAGGGCCATTCTTTGGGATCTGTGGGGAGGGGTGGTGATGGTATAGTCGGTTGTGTTCACTGGTTGGGGGGGGGGATTCTCTCTGTCAGGCACGTAGAGTTCCTGCATGTCATATAGTTGTCTCTTAGTAAGTTTGTCTAATCGGACGTTGATTGCAAGGATTCTCTGTTGTATGTGTAGGTCCTCTGATCTGATTCTGTCTCTGAGTCTGGTGTTCGTGATGAAGCGGAGGGCTTTGTTTTGGACTCTTTGGAGTTTGAGCATGTAATAAAGTTGGTAGAATTACCGACAATATGTAAAGTAAAAGGACACAAGTGCAACTAATGTGACCACAATAAATGTCACATTAGTTGCACTTGTGTCCTTTTACTTTACGAGTTTGAGCATGTTGGTTTTAGTTGTGAGCGACATGGGTACGCAGGGGTATTCTAGCAGAGGTCTGATCATCATCTTGTACAGGTGAAGTTTGATGTGGGGAGGGGCTGCTTTAAATCGATAAAGTTGGCCAAGGCGGGCTTTCGCTAGGTTTACTTTTTTGGTTACGTGGGTCGTAGAGTTGAGTAATCTGCCGATCTCGTATCCTAGGATCTTGTTTGGGTTCCTTATAGCAATACGAGTACCTCTGATGGAAATGCCCCCTTTTCCTTCTATGGTTGATGGTAAGCACCCAACGGTGCTGATGAGGACTTTGTCAGGGTTGGTTGTGATTCTCCATTTTTTCTCCCACCTGGCAGTTCTATTTAGTTCTTCATTCATTTTCTCGATTGCTCTCCTATGCTTGTTTGCACCAGCTGTAGGGGTGGAGGAGACAACATGGATGACATCGTCTGCGAACTGGGTGATGATGGTGTCGGTATGTTCAGGTTGGGGGAGGTCGTTGACGTATTTGTTGAAGAGGACGGGGCTGAGGCAGGAGCCTTGGGGTACTCCTGCTGTTGGTGTGAAGGGGGTTGCTTCTGCTCTGTGGAAGATGGGGATGATTTTTCTTCCTGTTAAGAAGTTGTAGATGAGCCTGAGAAAGGTCCAGTTGTGATCAGGGAGGTCTACAAGTTTGTAAATGAGACCGTCGTGCCAAAGGCTGTCGAAGGCCTTGAGAACGTCCCTGGTGGCGGTGAGGGCCAGGTTCCCAAGGCACACTAACGAAAAGGAGTGCAGGATGGGTATATATAGGCAGGAGGTGGTAGTAGTGGAGGGAAGGAAGTAGTAGTAGTGGGGAGGTCAAATACATACTAAGAAAGAGGAGCACTGCAAGGAAGCTAGGTGCCCACAGAGGGTAAGAGCAAGAACACCGAGGGGGGGGAACAAACAAATAAATAAATAGAGGAACAAATACACAGGGCAGAAGAAAGACAACCCAAAGGAGAAAAAGGAAAGGGGAAAAAGGAGAAGAAGTAAAAAGGAGGAATCAGGTTAGGTCACGAGTGTTCTGAAGTTTGGAGCAGTTTACCATGTAGTGGGAGAGAAAGGCACCTACAGAGACGAAGCCAGGACTAAGATTCATACAAGGAAAGTTGTGTATTAGGGAGGATTCAACCAGACGGCGACTGTTAAAGTTGGAAGTAGGGAAGACAGTTTTAGCAGAAGACCAGTCAATAGGATGGCTGTGATCTCTGACATGACAGAAAAGAGCATTGTTAGTGTCAGCAAGCCTAATACTATTTTTGTGCTCCCTAAGTCTGTCAGAAAGAGATCAACCACTTTCTCCAAAGTATTGAAGAGGACAGGAGGAACAAGAAATAGAGTAGACACCAGGAGCATCTGTAATGGGAGGAGAGGTATGAACTAGATTAGTGCAAAGAGTGTTAGTCTGGCAGAAAGTAAGTTTGATGTCTAAGGAACAGAGAGAGTTGTTGAAATTAGAAAGACCGGAAATGTATGGAAGGCAGAGGACAGACAAGTTCCCAGGAGTAGAGAGTTTGGGAGAGAAAAAACTATGTTTAGCACGTGAGAAGGCAGAGTCAATGAAATGGGAAGGGTAGCCAAGACGGGAAAATGAATTATGAAGAATGGAAATTTCGGATTGAAGGAACTGAGGATCACATATGTGGAGAGCATGGAGAAAGAGGGAGATAAGAACACTTTTCTTGACAGAAGAAGCATAAGAAAAGTAGTGAATGTACATGCCACTGTGCAGAGGTTTGCGGTAAACGGAAAAAGCATAATCTGTATCTGAGCAGTGGACATGAACATCAAGAAAAGGAAGCAAGGAGTTAGACTCCCATTCAGCTTTAAACTTAATGGAAGGGGCAAGATTATTAAGAGCATCAAGAAATGGTTGAAAGAGACTAGAGTCATGAGGCCACAGAGCAAAGATGTCATCAACATAGCGGAGCCAGAGTGAAGGACGCACATCAACAGTAGAAAGAAGAACAGTCTCGAAGTATTCCATGTAAAGATTAGCAAGGACAGGAGAGAGAGGAGAGCCCATAGTGACACCAAAGGTTTGAGAATAATATTTGCCTTGAAAGGAAAAGGAATTAGAGTCCACACAGAGGCGGATAAGATCAAGAAAGACATCAGTAGGTATAGGGAGATGAAGAAACCCTTCATTGGCCTTCTAAGAAAATCAAGGACATCATCAAGAGAGGCATTGGTGAAGAGGGACTCAACGTCAAGACTAAGCATCTTAAAGGTCGGGAGAGAGCGAACCCATTCAATGAAGTCCTGAGAGTGACGGAGGTGGGCAGGAGAAGTACCAAGAAAGGGAGTGAGGGTTTTGGCCAGCCAAGAAGCAAGAGAATAAGAGACAGAACCTCTAAAGGATATGATAGGACGTAGGGGAATATCAGGTTTATGGGTTTTGGGAAGGCCATAAAAATAGGGCACAGAGGGACAGATGACACGAAAACGTTGAACAAGGTCAAAGTCAGGACAGAGGTCCGAAAGAGTCCTTAGTTTCTTGTTAAAAGTTCTCTTGATGTGATCAAGAGGGTTGGAAATGAGAGGAGTGTAGGTACGTGAGTCAGAGAGCAAGACATCAGCTTTACGGAGGTAATCCTCGCGATCAAGGATAACTACCGAATTACCTTTGTCAGAAGATAGTATGACAATGTTGGTGTTGGATTTGAGAGAAGAAAGGACAAGTTGGTAACGGTGCCCAGCCAGGCTGTGGCTCGTACATTGGGTTGCGTGCAGCCAGCAGTAACAGCCTGGTTATCAGGCTCTGATCCACCAGGAGGCCTGGTCACAGACTGGGCCGCAGGGGTGTTGACCCCCAGAACTCTCTCCAGGTAAACTCCAGGTGCAGAAGGTGGTGGTTCTTTGAAAGCAGACTATCAAGAGCAGGAAGGAGAGTGCCACGAAAGGTGGACAAGTCAGGAAGATTACGGGAGCGAGACTGACGAAAAGAATCAAAAGAGCTAATTAGGGCAATACCAGCGCGAGGGGCAGGTGAAGTGGCAAAGGAAAGACCAAAACCAAGAAGTTCAAGCTCATACTGAGAGAGTGAGACAGAAGACAGGTTAGTAACACAGTCAGTAAGGGCGAATTTAGACCAAGGGCTATCTGAGATGAGATGTTGAAGTTTATTCTGAAGTTTAGAGGAATGAATTTGTGAATTCAGGCGAGCAGTGTCAAAAGCAATGGTAGAGAGAAGGTTGCAGAGATCTTGTGGAAGAGAAGCAAAGAGAGCACGTTGGCGCTGATGGAGAGTAAAGAAAGCATCTTCAACCTGAGACTTCGTAGAAAGGATGAGCTGTTGAAATAGGAGACGGGCATGATCAGGAAAGGGAGTGCCCAGTGGGTTGGGTTTCAGAAAATGGGAGTAGGAAGGGGGCAAAACTTGTTCAGCAAGACAGTCATGCAGAAAGCGTGCTCTCCTTTTCGTTAGTGTGACTTTGTAAATGGTCCAAGTCGGACCGAAACATCATCGTAAGCTCCTCTCTTCTATGCGCAGGTTATTTGTGTATTGTTCCAGTCACGGTATTGTGCCTTTTTTTGTCATTTATGGACCCCGCAGTTAACCCTTAAACTGTCCAAACGTAGATCTACGTTTTTTCCAACATTTGAACGAATGTAAAAAAAACGTAACCTTTTTTTTTTTTTTTTTTTACATTTGAAAATATGCAAAAAAAAAAACTCTTGATCTACTTTTTTTTGTTATATTTAAAAATATGTAAAAAACGTAGATTTACTACGTATATATATATATATATATATATATATACATATATAGATATATATATATATATATATATATATATATATATATATATATATATATATACATATATACATATACATATATACATATACATATACATATATACATATACACATATACATATATACATATACACATATACATATATACATATACATATATACATATACATGCAAAACAACCACTCTGAAAGAATAGAGAAATTCCAAGCGCTTTCGTGACTACTCACATTATCAAGGAACTATGAAAGTGAAGCATCCAAGGAAGCTATATAAGGGGTCGGCCAGCACCTCACTATCAGATCCCACAACGGTTAAACACGTGACGCGCGGCGAGCCAACTTGGACAGGTCCTTTGCAAAACTCTCCCCCGAGCTATTTATTTGTCCAGTGTATTATTAAATTCTACCCAAATTCTATTAATTATAAATGGATCTAATTTATATAAACCAAAGGAAATATTCATATTATTGTCAAAACTATGGTTTATATAAATTAGATCCATTTATAATTAATAGAATTTGGGTAGAATTTAATAATACACTGGACAAATAAATAGCTCGGGGGAGAGTTTTGCAAAGGACCTGTCCAAGTTGGCTCGCCGCGCGTCACGTGTTTAACCGTTGTGGGATCTGATAGTGAGGTGCTGGCCGACCCCTTATATAGCTTCCTTGGATGCTTCACTTTCATAGTTCCTTGATAATGTGAGTAGTCACGAAAGCGCTTGGAATTTCTCTATTCTTTCAGAGTGGTTGTTTTGCATGTATATATATATATATATATATATATATATATATATATATATATATATATATATATATATATATATATATATATATATATATTATTATTATTAACACACTGGCCGATTCCCACCAAGGCAGGGTTGCCCGATAAAGAAAAACTTTCACCATCATTCACTCCATCACTGTCTTGCCAGAAGGGTGCTTTACACTACAGTTTTTAAACTGCAACATTAACACCCCTCCTTCAGAGTGCAGGCACTGTACTTCCCATCTCCAGGACTCAAGTCCGGCCTGCCGGTTTCCCTGAATCCCTTCATAAATGTTACTTTGCTCACACTCCAACAGCCGACTTGTTAAATATATATATATATATATATATATATATATATATATATATATATATATATATATATATATATATATATAAATATATTTCTTTTTTTTCAACAAGTCAGCCGTCTCCCACTGAGGCAGGGTGACCTAAAAAGAAAGAAAATCCCCAAAAAGAAAATACTTTCATTATCATTCAACACTTTCACCTCACTCACACATAATCACTGTTTTTGCAGAGGTGCCCAGAATACAACAATTTAGAAGTATGTATATACATATAAAAATACACAATATATCCCTCCAAACTGCCAATATCTCAAACCCCTCCTTTAGAGTGCAGGCATTGTACTTTCCATTTCCAGGACATATGTCTGGTTATATAAAATAACTGGTTTTTCTGAATCCCTTCACTAAATATTTCCCTCCTCACACTCCAACAGCTTGTCATGTCCCAAATACCATTTGTCTCCATTCACTCCTATCTAACACGCTCACGCACGCTTGCTGGAAGTCCAAACCCCTCACCCACAACACCTCCTTTACCCCCTCCCTCCAACCTTTTCGAGGATGACCCCTACCCCGCCTTCCTTCCCCTACAGATTTATACGCTCTCCATGTTATTCTACTTTGATCCATTCTCTCTAAATGACCAAACCACCTCAACAAACCCTCTTCAGCCCTCTGACTAATACTTTTATTAACTCCACGCCTTCTAATTTCCACACTCCGAATTTTCTGCTACACCACGCATTGCCCTTAGACAGGACATCTCCACTGCCTCCTCGCTGCAGCATTTACAACCCAAGCTTCACACCCATATAAGAGTGTTGGTACTACTATACTTTCATACATTCCCTTCTTTGCCTCCATAGATAACATTTTTTGCCTCCATAGATAATGTTTTTTGTCTCCACACATACCTCAATGCACCACTCACCTTTTTTATTTTATTATCACACTGGCCGATTCGTACCAAGGCAGGGTGACCTGAAAAAGAAAAACTTTCACCATCATTCACTCCATCACTGTCTTGCCAGAAGGGTGCTTTACACTACAGTTTTTAAACTGCAACATTAACACCCCTCCTTCAGAGTGCAGGCACTGTACTTCCCATCTCCAGGACTCAAGTCCGGCCTGCCGGTTTCCGTTTATTCCTTCATCAATTCTGTGATTAACCTCATCCTTCATAAATCCATCTGCTGACACATCAACTCCCAAATATCTGAAAACATTCACTTCTTCCATACTCCTACTCTCCAATTTGATATCCAATTTTTCTTTATCTAAATCATTTGATACCCTCATCACCTTACTCTCTTCTATGTTCACTTTCAACTTTCTACCTTTACACACTCTCCCAAACTCGTCCACTAACCTTTCCAATTTTTCTTTAGAATCTCCCATAAGCACAGTATCATCAGCAAAAAGTAACTGTGTCAATTCCCATTTTGTATTTGATTCCCCATAATTTAATCCCACCCCTCTCCTGAACACCCTAGCATTTACTTCTTTTACAACCCCATCTATAAATATATTAAACAACCATGGTGACATTACACATCCCTGTCTAAGACCTACTTTTACCTGAAGTAGTCTCCCTCTCTTCTACACACCCTAACCTGAGCCTCACTGTCCTCATAAAAACTCTTTACAGCATTTATTAACTTACTACCTATTCCATATACTTGCAACATTTGCCACATTGCTCCCCTGTACACTCTATCATATGCCTTTTCTAAATCCATGAATGCAATGAAAATTTCCCTACCTTTATCTAAATACTGTTCACACATTTTTTATTTTTATTATCACACTGGCCGATTCCCACCAAGGCAGGGTGGCCCGAAAAAGAAAAACTTTCACCATCATTCACTCCATCACTGTCTTGCCAGAAGGGTGCTTTACACTACAGTTTTTAAACTGCAACATTAACACCCCTCCTTCAGAGTGCAGGCACTGTACTTCCCATCTCCAGGACTCAAGTCCGGCCTCCCGGGGTCCCTGAATCTCTTCATAAATGTTACTTTGCTCACACTCCAACAGCACGTCAAGTATTAAAAACCATTTGTCTCCATTCACTCCTATCAAACACGCTCACGCATGCCTGCTGGAAGTCCAAGCCCCTCGCACACAAAACCTCCTTTACCCCCTCCCTCCAACCTTTCCTAGGCCGACCCCTACCCCGCCTTCCTTCCACTACAGACTGATACACTCTTGAAGTCATTCTGTTTCGCTCCATTCTCTCTACATGTCCGAACCACCTCAACAACCCTTCCTCAGCCCTCTGGACAACAGTTTTGGTAATCCCGCACCTCCTCCTAACTTCCAAACTACGAATTCTCTGCATTATATTCACACCACACATTGCCCTCAGACATGACATCTCCACTGCCTCCAGCCTTCTCCTCGCTGCAACATTCATCACTCACTCTTCACACCCATATAAGAGCGTTGGTAAAACTATACTCTCATACATTCCCCTCTTTGCCTCCAAGGACAAAGTTCTTTGTCTCCACAGACTCCTAAGTGCACCACTCACTCTTTTTCCCTCATCAATTCTATGATTCACCTCATCTTTCATAGACCCATCCGCTGACACGTCCACTCCCAAATATCTGAATACGTTCACCTCCTCCATACTCTCTCCATCCAATCTGATATCCAATCTTTCATCACCTAATCTTTTTGTTATCCTCATAACCTTACTCTTTCCTGTATTCACCTTTAATTTTCTTCTTTTGCACACCCTACCAAATTCATCCACCAATCTCTGCAACTTCTCTTCAGAATCTCCCAAGAGCACAGTGTCATCAGCAAAGAGCAACTGTGACAGCTCCCACTTTGTGTGTGATTCTTTATCTTTTAACTCCACGCCTCTTGCCAAGACCCTCGCATTTACTTCTCTTACAACCCCATCTATAAATATATTAAACAACCACGGTGACATCACACATCCTTGTCTAAGGCCTACTTTTACTGGGAAAAAATTTCCCTCTTTCCTACATACTCTAACTTGAGCCTCACTATCCTCGTAAAAACTCTTCACTGCTTTCAGTAACCTACCTCCTACACCATACACTTGCAACATCTGCCACATTGCCCCCCTATCCACCCTGTAATACACCTTTTTCAAATCCATAAATGCCACAAAGACCTCTTTAGCCTTATCTAAATACTGTTCACTTATATGTTTCACTGTAAACACCTGGTCCACACACCCCCTACCTTTCCTAAAGCCTCCTTGTTCATCTGCTATCCTATTCTCCGTCTTACTCTTAATTCTTTCAATTATAACTCTACCATACACTTTACCAGGTATACTCAACAGACTTATCCCCCTATAATTTTTGCACTCTCTTTTATCCCCTTTGCCTTTATACAAAGGAACTATGCATGCTCTCTGCCAATCCCTAGGTACCTTACCCTCTTCCATACATTTATTAAATAATTGCACCAACCACTCCAAAACTATATCCCCACCTGCTTTTAACATTTCTATCTTTATCCCATCAATCCCGGCTGCCTTACCCCCTTTCATTTTACCTACTGCCTCACGAACTTCCCCCACACTCACAACTGGCTCTTCCTCACTCCTACAAGATGTTATTCCTCCTTGCCCTATACACGAAATCACAGCTTCCCTATCTTCATCAACATTTAACAATTCCTCAAAATATTCCCTCCATCTTCCCAATACCTCTAACTCTCCATTTAATAACTCTCCTCTCCTATTTTTAACTGACGAATCCATTTGTTCTCTAGGCTTTCTTAACATGTTAATCTCACTCCAAAACTTTTTCTTATTTTCAACAAAATTTGTTGATAACATCTCACCCACTCTCTCATTTGCTCTCTTTTTACATTGCTTCACCACTCTCTTAACCTCTCTCTTTTTCTCCATATACTCTTCCCTCCTTGCATCACTTCTACTTTGTAAAAACTTCTCATATGCTAACTTTTTCTCCCTTACTACTCTCTTTACATCATCATTCCACCAATCGCTCCTCTTCCCTCCTGCACCCACTTTCCTGTAACCACAAACTTCTGCTGAACACTCTAACACTACATTTTTAAACCTACCCCATACCTCTTCGACCCCATTGCCTATGCTCTCATTAGCCCATCTATCCTCCAATAGCTGTTTATATCTTACCCTAACTGCCTCCTCTTTTAGTTTATAAACCTTCACCTCTCTCTTCCCTGATGCTTCTATTCTCCTTGTATCCCATCTACCTTTAACTCTCAGTGTAGCTACAACTAGAAAGTGATCTGATATATCTGTGGCCCCTCTATAAACATGTACATCCTGAAGTCTACTCAACAGTCTTTTATCTACCAATACATAATCCAACAAACTACTGTCATTTCGCCCTACATCATATCTTGTATACTTATTTATCCTCTTTTTCTTAAAATATGTATTACCTATAACTAAACCCCTTTCTATACAAAGTTCAATCAAAGGGCTCCCATTATCATTTACACCTGGCACCCCAAACTTACCTACCACACCCTCTCTAAAAGTTTCTCCTACTTTAGCATTCAGGTCCCCTACCACAATTACTCTCTCACTTGGTTCAAAGGCTCCTATACATTCACTTAACATCTCCCAAAATCTCTCTCTCTCCTCTGCATTCCTGTTCACACATATGCTTCAATTTAAACACTTGATCTACACATCCCCTACCCACTCTAAAACCTCCTTGCTCATCTGCAATCCTACATTCTGTCTTACCTCTAATTCTTTCAATAATAACCCTACCGTACACTTTTCCTGGTACACTCAATAAACAAATTCCTCTATAATTTTTACAATCTCTTTTGTCCTCATCCCTTTATATAAAGGAACTATACATGCTCTCTGCCAATCCCTAGGTACCTTCCCCTCTTTCATACATTTATTAAACAAAAATACCAACAACTCCAACACTATATTCCCCCCCCCTGCTTTTAACATTTCTGTCATAATCCTGTCAGTTCCAGCTGCTTTACCCCCTTTCATTCTATGTAATGCCTCATGCACCTCCCTCACACTCACATCCTGCTCTTCTTCACTCCTAAATAATGGTATACCTCCCTGGCCAAAGCATGAAATTACCGCCTCCCTTTCTTCGTCGAAAAAAATAGGAAAAAAAACATGAAAATTGACAGCAGGTGAGCAGACCTGCCGCAGGTGGTGACATCACCCTAGGTGGTTTAAATGACCATAATTCCTTGTAGGAATGTCGTAGAACAATGATTCCTGTACCAGTGTGTTGCCAGAGAGTTAAGCTATTTTTCTATATGATTAACTCAATATGTGAATTTTTTCGAGTATTCTTTTCGTTCGCGCTGGGCGCGCTTTATGCCCCCCTTAAAAGTTCCTCAAAATATTCTCGCCATCTACCCAATACCTCCATCTCCCCATCTACTAACTCTCCTACTCTGTTTTTAACTGACAAATTCATTCATTCCCTAGGCTTTCTTAACTTGTTTAACTCACTCCAAAATTTTTTCTTATTTTCATTAAAATTTCTTGACAGTGCCTCTCCCACTCTATCATCTGCTCTCCTTTTGCACTCTCTTCACCTTTCTTTTTCTCTCTATATACTCTGCTCTTCTTATAACACTTCTGCTTTGTAAAAACCTCTCATAAGCTACCTTTTTCTCTTTTATTACACCATTTACTTCATCATTCCACCAATCACTCCTCTTTCCTCCTGCACCCACCCTCCTATAACCACAAACTTCTGCCCCACATTCTAATACTGCATTTTTAAAACTATTCCAACCCTCTTCAACTGCCCCACTACTCATACTTACACTAGCCCACCTTTCTGCCAATACAGTGGACCCCCGCATAACGATGGCATCGCATAGCGATTTTTCCGCATAACGATTACTTTTATCGCAAAATTTTTGCCGCGCATACCGATTAAAAACCCGCATACCGATTTTCGTCCGAGACGCGTCCAATGTGCCCTCAGCCAGCCTCACATGTGCCGCTCCGTCCCATTGTTTACCAGCCAGCCTCCGCGGTAACATCCAAGCATACACTCGGAATATTTCGTATTATTACAGTATTTTCGGTGCTGTTTCTGGAAAATAAGTGACCATGGGCCCCAAGAAAGCTTCTAGTGCCAACCCTGTGGTAAAAAGGGTGAGAATTAGTATGGAAATTAAGAAAGATTTTGAAGGGTTTGGGGCTAACCCTGAGAAGCCTATGCCAGTTGTGGAATCCATTGTGCCTACTTCAAAGATTAAGGAAATGTGTGCAGAGTGGGTTGAACTGCAAACCTTTATAGATGAAAATCACCCTGACACAGCTGTTGCAAGCCGTGCTTGTGACTATTTCAATGACAATGTTATGGCCCATTTTAGGAAAGTCTTGAAGGAACGGGAGGTACAGAGCTCTATGGACAGATTTGTTGTGCGACAGAGGTCCAGTGACTCTCAAGCTGGTCCTAGTGGCATTAAAAGAAGAAGGGAAGTAACCCCAGAAAAGGACTTGCTACCTCAAGTCCTAATGGAAGGGGATTCCCCTTCTAAACAGTAAGAAGATAATGCTCTCCCCTCCTCCCATCCCATCAATCATCACCAGATCTTCAATAAAAGTAAGTGTCATGTAATTGTGCATGTAATTGTCGATGGATCTATAATTTCCTCACTAACAGAACACAGAGAGTAGTAGTCAACAGAGTAAAGTCTGAGGCAGCTACGGTGAAAAGCTCTGTTCCACAAGGCACAGTACTCGCTCCCATCTTGTTCCTCATCCTCATATCTGACATAGACAAGGATGTCAGCCACAGCACCGTGTCTTCCTTTGCAGATGACACCCGAATCTGCATGACAGTGTCTTCCATTGCAGACACTGCAAGGCTCCAGGCGGACATCAACCAAATCTTTCAGTGGGCTGCAGAAAACAATATGAAGTTCAACGATGAGAAATTTCAATTACTCAGATATGGTAAACACGAGGAAATTAAATCTTCATCAGAGTACAAAACAAATTCTGGCCACAAAAGAGTGAAACACCAACGTCAAAGACCTGGGAGTGATCATGTCGGAGGATCTCACCTTCAAGGACCATAACATTGTATCAATCGCATCTGCTAGAAAAATGACAGGATGGATAATGAGAACCTTCAAAACTAGGGAGGCCAAGCCCATGATGACACTCTTCAGGTCACTTGTTCTGTCTAGGCTTGAATATTGCTGCACACTAATAGCACCTTTCAAGGCAGGTGAAATTGCTGACCTAGAAAATGTACAGAGAACCTTCACGGCGAGCATAACGGAGATAAAACACCTCAATTACTGGAAGCGCTTGAGGTTCCTAAACCTGTATTCCCTGGAATGCAGGCAGGAGAGATACATGATTATATACACCTGGAAAATCCTAGAGGGACTAGTACCGAACTTGCAAACGAAAATCACTCACTACGAAAGCAAAAGACTTGGCAGACGATGCAACCAGGGCCGGATTACCGCATAGGCGAACTAGGCATTTGCCTAGGGCCCCGCGGTCCAAGGGGTTCAGGGGCTCATCCAAGACTGCGCACATGGTGCAAGTGCAAAGGGGTCCCTTCCTAAAAAGTTCAAGTGTTTGGAGAGTAAAATTGATTTTTAAAAATTAATCAAAACAAAAATAAATAATGAAATAAAATAAAATAAAAATAAATAAACCTAACCATAGATGGCAATACTCAACACGCCTTTGTTTACATCAGAACAGCTGTGTTTTCCCGCTAATAGGTGAGCATGGGAGATTCCTCTCCAATTTTCTGTATTATTATTATAATCAAGGGGAAGCGCTAAACCCGGAGGATTATACAGCGCCTGGGGGGGGGGGATGTGGAAGGCATTCAGGCTTAATTCGGGGAACTGGAGCACAGATCCAATATCCTAAATCAAGAGCCCCTCACCAACATCAAGGAACCTTCCTTGAGGGGCCAATTTTCTGTAGTAATTACACGTTATCTAGACTTGTACTGTGACAAATTAACTGAAGAAATGTAAGACAGCTACATACTTCGTCATTCTGGATTCACTGATTACAGAATTGGTAAAAAGAAAAGAAATCTACCAGAATCTCAATGACAAGTTTGGATTTCTGTTCAAAATTACTACTATGCCAGATGCAGAATTGAGAGAAGCTGCATTAAAGTTGCAACAACACCTTTCAGCAGATATTCAGGACACATTTGCTGAAGAAATAGTTCATTTTTCTGGGTATATGAATCAGATTAAAGCTCCACCTGAAAAATGTGCGCCCTCAGCTGCTTTGAAACATTTAAGAAATGCAGGTATCTCAGAAACCTTCCCTAATGTTGACATAGTGTATCGCCTTTACCTAACACTTCCAGCTACTAACTGTGAAGGAGAACGTTCATTTTCTGTTTTGAAAAGAGTGAAAAATCAGCTCCGTTCAACAATGAGCCAAGACAAATTGTGTAACCTAGCCTTGTTGACCATTGAGTCTGATCTAACAAGAAATATTGATTTTCAGAATATAATTGATGATTTTGCCAATATGAAATCCTGAAAAAAGTTTATTTAAGAAGTGCCTGTGAATATAAACAATTCTTTACTTTCTTGAGTTTATATGATTTGATAGTCTTATGCATGATGCAATGATAACAATAATGGTCAGTGATTTATAAAGGGAATAATAGTGCTGTAGTGGTTATGCTGAATATAATAGGTACATGATGTCACTACTTTAATAGCCTAATCTAGTAATACTATGCTGTCTTGAGTTTATTCTCTTTAAAATGCATGATTTAACAAGATAGTTATAATGGCTGTTGTTAAATGGTTTTGGTTGTCTTGATGTACTTTCCCTATTAAATTTAATCTAAATAGCCAGAATGTATTTAATTAGACATTAAACAGGCTCACACCAACCCCCCCCCCCCACCCCCAAGCTGGAAGGGGTCGCTTCGCTTACCCGTAACTCAAAGGGGCCCCGCCAATCTGAATAGCCTAGGGCCCGGAGACTTCTTAATCCGGCCCTGGATGCAACATCCCCCCAATGAAAAGCAGGGGTGTCACTAGCACGTTAAGAGACCATACAATAAGTGTCAGGGGCCCGAGACTGTTCAACTGCCTCCCAGCATACATAAGGGGGATTACCAACAGACCCCTGGCTGTCTTCAAGCTGGCACTGGACAAGCACCTAAAGTCGGTTCCTGACCAGCCGGGCTGTGGCTCGTACGTTGGTTTGCGTGCAGCCAGCAGTAACAGCCTGGTTGATCAGGCTCTAATCCACCAGGAGGCCTGGTCACAGACCGGGCCGCGGGGGCGTTGACCCCCGGAACTCTCTCCAGGTAAACTCCAGGTAAATAGTTTTACATACAGAAAACAATGAGAAATAAATATAAAACTAATTTTAATGATAAATAAACATTACATACTCTTATTGAAGATTCTTGTTGGCTTATTGAAGAAGGCAAGGAGGGGAGAGAGAGTTGAGGTTATTGTTTGGAATCGGAATTCCTCTCCATAAGGACTTCAGGTATCAAAGCCCTCTCTGGGGTTACTTCCCTTCTTTGTCTTTTACTGGCACTGGGCCACTGTCACACTAAAAATCTGTCCAGAGAGTTCTGTTTCTGGTATCTCTAAGATTTGCCTAAATTCTGAACATGTTGCAGATACGGCTTGTATCAGCTTGGTCAGGGTGATATTTTTCAACAAAAGTTTGCACCTCATTCCACTATACACAAATGTCCTTAATCACTGAAGGCATCTCCTCTCTCTCCTCCTCCTTCTCTGAAGCAAATTCCTCAGCTGCAATCTGTTGCTGTTCCAGTTGAAGGTCTTGCAGCTCTTCAGTGGTTAGCCCTTCCCTGTAGTCCTCCATCAACTCTTCCACATCCTGGCCACTCACATCCAACCCCATGGACTTCCCCAAAGACAGAATACATTCCACAACAGGCATAGGGTCAACAGGGTCAGCCTCAACCCCTTCAAATACAGCCACACATCCTGGCAAGCTCGGCTACACGTACGCCACCTTCTTGAATTCTATCGTGTTTCTCACTTTCTTTACCAAAAGGCTGGCACTAGGAACTTTGTTTGGGCCCAATCAATAAACAAGCACAAAAATTGCGAAATGTTTCGGATGAATGCTCACTCAACCAGTGACAGAGCTAGACTGAGGCGGCGTCCTGGTGGGCGGACACATCTGATACGTACGATTTCCGGGAGAAGGCACGAAATTCAGAGCAAAATTTTGCCCAAAAAAGTGTTCTAAATCCAAAACGTCTGATATCCGGTGCGTGCGAAATCTGGGATTCCACTGTACATGTATGTATTTATTTTCAACACATTGGCCATCTCCCACCAAGGCAAGGTGACCCAAAAAAGAAACACATTCAGTATCATTCAACACTTTGACCATCATTCACACATAATCACTGTCTTTGCAAAGGTACACAGACATGACAATTCAGATGTCACTCCAAACAGTAAATATCCCAAACCCTTACTTTGAAGTGCAGGCATTGTACTTCCCACCTTCAGAATTCAAGTCCAGCTAACCAGTTTCCCTGAATTCCTTCACAAAATATTACCCTGCTCACACTCCAACAGCTTGTCAAGTCCCAAAAAATCACTCATCTCCACTCATGTCTAACATGTTCACACATGCCTGGTGCATGTCCAAGCCCCTTGCACACAAAGCCTCTTTTGCCTCCTCCCTCCATCCTTTCCTAGGATGACCCCTACCCCTCCTTCCCTACACTACAAATTTATAAGTACAGTGGACCCCCGGTTAACGATATTTTTTCACTCCAGAAGTATGTTCAGGTGCCAGTACTGACCGAATTTGTTCCCATAAGGAATATTGTGAAGTAGATTAGTCCATTTCAGACCCCCAAACATACATGTACAAACGCACTTACATAAATACACTTACATAATTGGTCGCATTCGGAGGTGATCGTTATGCGGGGGTCCACTGTACTACAGGCATACATATGCAAAGATTTAAACAGGTACAGAACATGCAAACACACACATATATACACACACTTATATGCACATGCATACATGCACATATACATATGCACACACACATATTTACATATGCATAAGTATACAGCCACACCAGTGAGAGCCTAACGAATCAAGACACGATTTAAGAAATTAAGTGGCTATATAATAGAGAAGTTTCTTATACAATACTGCCATTTTAAGGTGAAAAAAAGTTCGTAAGTGCTAAGAATGATTTTGAGTTACTACTTTGTCATAATTCAAGGAATTATTAAAAGTGTTTTTATTACCCCAATACTGTTCTTTATTCAAACTCGATGGTGGGCTACTAATAATTATAATTAATTACTGTACTATATATTACACCAATAACTTTGAATATCCCATTAAGAGATATATTTTATTCACAAAATATTTAATTAAAAGGGCTATTAACTCATAATTACATATTGGTTATAAAAATTTGTGGAAATAAAGCAAGAGCAAATCAGTTGGTGAAGAAAATTAGTTGGTATCCATTTGCTCATCTTCTTGTATCAGGCCTTCATCTAAGTGTCTCTCAAGCTCATCTTCAATTTCTGCCTCATTCACTGACTCATCTTCTGTGTATGGGCCAAGCTTTTGTGTTAATTCTTTCACGTGTTCAATCAACTGCACATCAGCACTACCAGCTGTGTTATGTACCTGGAAAAAAAAAAATGAAGCTATTTCTAGCTTTTTCTGAGAAAAAAAAAAAATGAAGCTATTTCTAGCTTTTTCTGAGAAAGTTTATCTGCTCTGTTTTGCATATGACCTTCATGCTGAACTTACAAACATAACAACACATTATGCTCCCATTATTTCCAACACATTTTTACTAAGATTCAAATGTACATGTGAAGTATCAGAAATGTATTTTGCACTTGCATCATGACTATGGATACTGTTACAACTCCACATAAGTCTAGTACAGTGGACCCCCGCATAACGATGGCATCGCATAGCGATTTTTCCGCATAACGATTACTTTTATCGCAAAATTTTTGCCGCGCATACCGATTAAAAACCCGCATACCGATTTTCGTCCGAGACGCGTCCAATGTGCCCTCACATGTGCCGGCCGTCCCATTGTTTACCAGCCAGCCTCCGCGGTAACATCCAAGCATACACTCGGAATATTTCGTATTATTACAGTGTTTTCGGTGCTGTTTCTGGAAAATAAGTGACCATGGGCCCCAAGAAAGCTTCTAGTGCCAACCCTGTGGTAAAAAGGGTGAGAATTAGTATGGAAATTAAGAAAGATTTTGAAGGGTTTGGGGCTAACCCTGAGAAGCCTATGCCAGTTGTGGAATCCATTGTGCCTACTTCAAAGATTAAGGAAATGTGTGCACAGTGGGTTGAACTGCAAACCTTTATAGATGAAAATCACCCTGACACAGCTGTTGCAAGCCGTGCTGGTGACTATTTCAATGACAATGTTATGGCCCATTTTAGGAAAGTCTTGAAGGAACGGGAGGTACAGAGCTCTATGGACAGATTTGTTGTGCGACAGAGGTCCAGTGACTCTCAAGCTGGTCCTAGTGGCATTAAAAGAAGAAGGGAAGTAACCCCAGAAAAGGACTTGCTACCTCAAGTCCTAATGGAAGGGGATTCCCCTTCTAAACAGTAAGAAGATAATGCTCTCCCCTCCTCCCATCCCATCAATCATCACCAGATCTTCAATAAAAGTAAGTGTCATGTAATTGTGCATGCCTTTTTCAGTTTGTGTGTATTAAAATTAACATTTCATGTGGTAAAAAATTTTTTTTTTCATACTTTTGGGCGTCTTGCACGGATTAATTTTATTTCCATTATTTCTTATGGGGAAAATTCATTCGCATAACGATTATTTCGCATAACGATGAGCCCTCTTGCACGGATTAAAATCGTTAACCGGGGGTCCACTGTATTAGAACTAAACATGGCATTTTCAAACAGGACCCACATGCAACCCACTGTCTGCTAGCACAGTATACAATAGTCCAGAACATTAATATTTCAAACACATAAGGGTATCCTTTTGCCCTCCTCTTTCTCTCCCTCCCTTTCATTTCCCTTTTCCTCCTCTTCTTTTCCTTACTCCCTCAACCTTTTGAACTCGGATATGACTGAGGCAATAGGAGGCAGGAGGTAGCTCTGCTATTTTGTCAATCATAGGAGCTAGTGTCAATATGAAGTTTAATGGACCATCAATTCAAGAACAGAATCATCACATAGTTTGGTGATGTGAGTACAGTTGCATGTTCACAATATGTACAACACAGTGAAACCCTCAATTATAAATCTAAGCACTAAACATACAGTGCTTGTGAAGTCCTCAAATATAGTTGTTTTAAGGTAAACTGTGTCATGGTATTTGGCAAAAGATAAGCATCATTAGTGTGTCTACTCTTAAATTACTGAGTGCCATGCTGAGATGTCACTTGAGTACAGAAAAATGGACAGATGTTCAACAATATAAAATTTACTGGATCTATGAGATTAATAGAAAAGAATATTAACAGAGTTGGGGACATTACAGTGCAGAGGGCCATTTGAATGGTTGTCTGTCTATTTCAAGCAAGACAGTTATTGAAAGATTGGTGAATGCATTTTCTTTCTTCCTGGCTCATCCTACCTCAGTAGTAGATGGCCAATTTATTTAAAAAACAAATCCAACTTAAATAACCTTCATGGCCTGATGGAGGTAGTACTTTGCTGAATCCATATGTTCTCCTCCTTGCAAGTAAGAAGTCCAACCTAGCAAGTACCATGTGTCTACAATCTGTAAATAATATCATACTAGTATAATGCTATTCATTTAACATTAATTAATTTGACACTTCTATATATCAAATATAACATTCGTTGCAATAGTTTATACTGTAAAAGCTTCACATATTAAATAAATAACAGGTGCAATGAAACTATACTACACAAGAGCACATAAATAACTAATAAAAAATTTAGATTAATAAAATTACTTTACAATTTAAATGCAACTAAAAGACATTGATTCTCTTTTATCCACCCAGAACAAAGTTAACAGTGTACTTCATAACATATTAAAGGTGAGATTCTAGAGATATATTTGCTTTTTTACTGAAATTTGCAACCACTGGAACTGGAATAGACAGTCTTTTGATAAGAGATAAGTTTTTAGGGTGAAAGTGTAAATCAGACAATTCCTTATTCATGATTTGAACCCTAAATATCTTCTTATAAAAATATTAATAAATTTCACTAATTGTTTCTCTATCCAAGATCCTCATCACACATTTTTATGCTCAATAACACACTATCACCTGTCTCATATCTGAGCCTTACTTCATTATTTTCCTCTAATAGTCCTTCAAGAACTTCCACTGCATTCTCATAGTCTTCTACTTCTATGAGAATTCTTGCTGTATTGAGCCGTGTTGTATATGACAAGGGGCACACCTCTACTGGGTCAAAAGTGCCTGCTGCTGCCTTGCCTTCATCCACTTCTTTATATTTTGGTAACCAGAGTTTTACTGATTTTAGTATATGTACCTTTGCTTCATCTACATCTTGTTTCACCAAGAAAAAACTGGCCTGTTTAGAAAAATAGGAATTCAGGTTTATAATTAATAGCACTGATGTATGGTATCAGCCAACCAGAAACATCTAATATAGTAAGTGGTTCCCAAAATGCCTACCAGGAGTCTACACTATAAATTTTCAGCTGAAAGCTTTGGTTTATAAAGAGTGTATGTTTCAAGTCAATGTAAAGGTGTTTTTCCATATGGTCTGAAAAATAAAGTGGAAATTTTTCAAAGAAAAATAATAGGCCTAAACCACATAATGCTATTTAACTAATTAATGTCACCCAAAAATTTAATATAAAGCCAAAAAAAAAAAAATACAGCATACATTTTCAATGTACTCTCCTTCCACTCTTCTTTCTTTTTAAGCATTAAGTGAAGTGCACATTAAAATTATAAGAGAAATATACAAACCATATGTTGATAAGCCTCTGGGTTGCTGGGGTCAACTTCAATGGCACTGGCAATACTGGCATGACACAGATTCTCTGCATCCTCTTCATCACACAAGTCCGTCATGTACAATTCTGCTATGGAGCAGTGAGCAGAAGAAAGATCCTGAAGAAAGCTTGATTGTCGTTCTTCAACTGATGAACACGATGGAATTGGTTCATTTTTAGTCCTTGTAACTCTGGTTAGTGATGTCTCTTTATTCTCATCCTGTGATTCACATTGTTCTGTGCCCATTTCTTCTTGAACTGAAACATCTGTCAAGTTATTTTCAGAATGTACTTCCTTATTTTCTTTTACAGATTGTTGAAGATCACTAATTACCTTTGTTAACAGCTCAATGCCCTTTTGATAGCACTGGAGAGACTCTTTACCATTCAGTAACTGTGCCATTGACATATATTTTTCATAACCTTCTTCAGGTTTTAATGTAATGGCTCGTCCCAAGCAGTGTTGTGCTCCTTCCAAATTCCCAACTTCAAGACACAAGCTGGCTGATATCTCCAGTGCAGCCACATTATCTGCATCTCGCTTTAAGGCTTCTTGACAAAATTTCTGAGCTTTATCATACTGAAAAATATCTATTTGTTCCTGTGCATGTCTTAAAAGATCTTTAATTGACAGTGACCCTAAATTTTGTTTTGCTGCATTTTTTTTGCGTAGTTTTGCCAACTTTTTCTTTTGGTTGTTGATTGTATTTTTCCCCATTGTTCCTGCTGAGGAAAAGAACTTTTTTATTAGTCTTAAAGAATTTATAATTTGCAAATAATTTAAATGAAAGTACTGGTTTATATTGATATTCATCCATAAATTAGAAACATCTTCAATATTTAATAAAGACAACCATTTCATATTTGTGTACGCAAAAATACTAGACTTAAACAATAAAATAAAATGTACTTTTGTGCTATTGTAACTTGCTTTGATGATAAAACCATTTATTATGCTTAATACTTGTGTTTTATGAATAATATTGTCATCACTGATTCAAAATAAAGTCAAGTTTCCTAATACCTTTTTGTCTGTTCACCTAGCAATAAATACCTTGGACATAGACGGTTGTTGTGGATCATATCCAAGTGAAAGACCTAAGAACACCATTGGAAGTAAGTCACAGAGGTCTGTTTTTTTGGATTATGTACCACATAAAGAAATAAAAATTTATAATAATTGTTGTACACGTGTCTTACCTACTTGTCCGTATTGCATACCATTAACACAATTAAAAAAATGGCCAATATTAGATGGGTTATGCTGTGGACATAATTGTGTTTTGTAGTAATATAATAAATGTAACCTAACCTAAGGAAACCTAACGGAAATTAACCTAAAATGACTACCTTATTCCAGCTGTTGTTGTTATTGTTGTTATTGTTAAGGTGTACCACAGTTTACGCCTTCTAGAGTACGACCACCCAGGACGCCAGGAAATATTTATTATACACAAGTGGCTGGAATAAATCCTGGATTCAATTCAAAGTTTATTCTCTATAAGGATTACAATGCTGAGTTTACAGAATTTGGTTATTGTATTGTTTACATGTAGTAAAATAATAATTACAGAGTGTACCACTAGAACACCTAGCATGGCTAGGCATTTCGGGCAGACTTAAATTAAATCTTAAGTTTAAAATATTACAAAATTATGAGGTAAGTTGGTATTATGGCCAAGTGACTAAATACTAGTTTGTGAGTTTAGCAATGTGAATGCTTTTGTTTTGGCACTATACATAGTTTCAGTATTGGAGTATCACAGGCCAACTTATGACTAGTTAAGATTCATTATTTTGAGATTGAGATTGATATTTCTGTTTATGGTCAAATGAGTGAGTGAGTGTAAGTGTTAACCAACAGGTGGTATTCGTGTAATTAGTTGACAGGGTGTATGGATCATGAATACACAAATAACACGCACTTATGGCAACTCCTCGGTCTGACTTGGACCATTAATTAGTTCCCAAGTTAGATCAGCCTGATTATACCATATAATATAGTATAATATCTTTATTTCTACAGGTACATGTACAAGGTATACAGGCCTAGCTGACATCAATGACATATTACTACACAGAATGCCCTTTGGTATGCAGAGCATTTCGTGCAAATTAGGTCAGTTTTGTCCCAGAATGCTACCCATAACAGTCGACTAACACCCAGGTACCTATTATTACTGATTACCTGGACCTGGAGTTTACCTGGAGAGAGTTCTGGGGGTCAACGCCCCCGCGGCCCGGTCTGTGACCAGGCCTCCTGGTGGATTAGAGCCTGATTAACCAGGCTGTTACTGCTGGCTGCACGCAATCCAACGTACAAGCCACAGCCCGGCTGGTCAGGTACCGACTTTAGGTGCTTGTCCAGTGCTTGCTTGAAGACACCCGGGGGTCTATTGGTAATCCCCCTCATGTATACTGGGAGGCAGTTGAACAGTCTTGGATCCCTGACACTTATTATGTTGTCTCTTAGCGTGCTAGTGACACCCCTGCTTTTCATTGGGGGGATGTTGCATCGTCTGCCGAGTCTTTTGCTTTCGAGCAGCGCTGTATAGCCCTTGTGGCTTAGCGCTTCTTTTTGATTATAATAATAATAATAATTTTGCTTTCGGAGACCTGGAGTTTACCTGGAGAGAATTCCGGGGGTCAACGCCCCCGCGGCCCGGTCTGTGACCAGGCCTCCTGGTGGGTCAGAGCCTGATCAACCAGGCTGCTACTGTTGGCTGCACGCAAACCAACGTACGAGCCACAGCCCGGCTGGTCAGGAACCGACTTTAGGTGCTTGTCCAGTGCCAGCTTGAAGACTGTCAGGGGTCTGTTGGTAATCCCCCTTATGTATGCTGGGAGGCAGTTGAACAGTCTCGGGCCCCTGATACTTATTGTATGGTCTCTTAACGTGCTAGTGACACCCCTGCTTTTCATTGGGGGGATGTTGCATCGTCTGCCAAGTCTTTTGCTTTCGTAGTGAGTGATTTTCGTGTGCAAGTTCGGTACTAGTCCCTCTAGGATTTTCCAGGTGTATATAATCATGTATCTCTCCCACCTGCGTTCCAGGGAATATAGGTTTAGGAACCTCAAGCGCTCCCAGTAATTGAGGTGTTTTATCTCCGTTATGCGCACCGTGAAGGTTCTCTGTACATTTTCTAGGTCAGCAATTTCATCTGCCTTGAAAGGTGCTGTTAGTGTGCAGCACTATTCCAGCCTAGATAGAACAAGTGACCTGAAGAGTGTCATCATGGGCTTGGCCTCCCTAGTTTTGAAGGTTCTCATTATCCATCCTGTCATTTTTCTAGCAGATGCGATTGATACAATGTTATGGTCCTTGAAGGTGAGATCCTCCGACATGATCACTCCCAGGTCTTTGACGTTGGTGTTTCGCTCTATTTTGTGGCCAGAATTTGTTTTGTACTCTGATGAAGATTTAATTTCCTTGTGTTTACCATATCTGAGTAATTGAAATTTCTCATCGTTGAACTTCATATTGTTTTCTGCAGCCCACTGAAAGATTTGGTTGATGTCCGCCTGGAGCCTTGCAGTGTCTGCAATGGAAGACACTGTCATGCAGATTCGGGTGTCATCTGTATAGGAAGACACGGTGTTGTGGCTGACATCCTTGTCTATGTCAGATATGAGGATGAGGAACAAGATGGGAGCGAGTACTGTGCCTTGTGGAACAGAGCTTTTCACCGCAGCTGCCTCGGACTTTACTCTGTTGACTACTACTCTCTGTGTTCTGTTAGTGAGGAAATTTTAGATCCATCGACCGACTTTTCCTGTTATTCCTTTAGCACGCATTTTGTGCGCTATTACGCCATGGTCACACTTGTCGAAGGCTTTTGCAAAGTCTGTATATATTACATCTGCATTCTTTTTGTCTTCTAGTGCATCTAGGACCTTGTCGTAGTGATCCAATAGTTGAGACAGACAGGAGCGACCTGTTCTAAACCCATGTTGCCCTGGGTTGTGTAACTGATGGGTTTCTAGATGGGTGGTGATCTTGCTTCATTGGACTCTTTCAAAGATTTTTATGATATGGGATGTTAGTGCTATCGGTCTGTAGTTCTTTGCTGTTGCTTTACTGCCCCCTTTGTGGAGTGGGGCTATGTCTGTTGTTTTTAGTAACTGTGGGACGACCCCTGTGTCCATGCTCCCTCTCCATAGGATGGTAAAGGCTCGTGATAGGGGCTTCTTGCAGCTCTTGATGAACACGGAGTTCCATGAGTCTGGCCCTGGGGCAGAGTGCATGGGCATGTCATTTATCGCCTGTTCGAAGTCATTTGGCGTCAGGATAACATCAGATAGGCTTGTGTTAACCAAATTCTGTGGCTCTCTCATAAAAAATTCATTTTGATCTTCGACTCTCAGTCTGGTTAGCGGCTTGCTAAAAAGTGAGTCATATTGGGAATTAAGTAGCTCACTCATTTCCTTGTTGTCATCTGTGTACGACCCATCTTGTTTAAGTAGGGGCCCAATACTGGACGTTGTTCTAGACTTTGATTTGGCATAGGAGAAGAAATACTTTGGGTTTCTTTCGATTTCATTTATGGCTTTTAGTTCTTCCCGCGATTCCTGACTCCTATAAAATTCCTTTAGCTTAAGTTCGATGTTTGCTATTTTTCTGACCAGTGTCTCCCTACGCATTTCAGATATATTGACCTCTTTTAGCCACTCTGTTATTCTTTTCCGTCGCCTGTAAAGGGAGCGCCTGTCTCTTTCTATTTTACATCTACTCCTCCTTTTTCTTAGAGGAATAAGCTGTATAGTCCTTGTGGCTTAGCGCTTCTTTTTTGATTATAATAATAATTAGAGGAATAAGCCTTGTGCAAACATCGAGTGCCACCAAGTTAATCTGTTCTAGGCATAAGTTGGGGTCTGTGTTGCTTAGTATATCTTCCCAGCTTATATCGGTTAGGACTTGGTTTACTTGGTCCCACTTTATGTTTTTGTTATTGAAGTTGAATTTGGTGAATGCTCCCTTGTGACTAATCTCATTATGTCGGTCTGGGGCTCCACGCATACATGTCTGAACCTCAATTATGTTGTGATCTGAGTATATTGTTTTTGATATGGTGACATTTCGTATCGGATCATTATTGTTAGTGAAGATGAGGTCTAGTGTATTCTCCACTCTAGTAGGCTCTATTATTTGCTGGTTTAAATTGAATTTTGTGCAGAGATTTAAAAGCTCGTGTGAGTGTGAGTTTTCATCAGAGCTGCCTCCTGGTGTTATAACTGCAACAATATTATTTGCTATATTCCTCCATTTTAGGTGCCTTAAGTTGAAATCCCCCAGGAGCAAGATGTTGGGTGCAGGAGCTGGAAGATTTTCCAGACAGTGGTCAATTTTTAACAGCTGTTCCTGGAATTGCTGGGATGTTGCATCCGGAGGCTTGTAGACTACCACAATGACTAGGTTTTGGTTCTCGATCTTTACTGCTAAAACTTCCACTACATCATTTGAGGCATTAAGCAGTTCTGTGCAGACAAGTGACTCTGCAACGTACAGGCCAACCCCTCCCCCCCTTTTGCCTGTTCACTCTGTCACATCTGTATAGGTTGTAACCTGGGATCCATATTTCGTTGTCCAAGTGATCCCTTATGTGAGTCTCAGTGAAAGCCGCGAACATTGCCTTTGCCTCTGCAAGCAGTCCACAGATGAAAGGTATTTTGTAGTTTGTTGCTGGCTTTAGACCCTGTATATTTGCAAAGAAGAATGTCATCGGACTGGTGGTATTGTTGGTACTGGGGGGGGGGATTTTTTTCCGGCATTAGTATCTGTATCTGTTGGTTTGGAGTGGAGGCCATCGACTGTGGTTCCACTCCAGGAATGACTGGATTTGGTGTACGATGTCTGCCATTTCCTGCCAGTTTTTTTTCCTTCCTGGCACTAAAAAACCTCTCCCTCTTGAGTGGCTGTGGCTACCCAGGTTTTCCCATGGCCTGGATGTTTTGTATCTTTTTGTCCCCTTTAGATGGTGTGCCTGGCAATTTAAGTTATAGCACAGTCTTTCCTGTACTGAAGAGGTACACATTTCAGGGTGAAAAACCTTACGGGAAGGGAGTTTGCATTTTCCTGTTGTCATATGGGCACGGCATTTTCTAGGGTGGTCATAGTTGCACGTCCCATCTGTTTTTCCAGATTTCCCATGTCTGCACATACTAAGTGCATAGTATGTGCACAGGCTTAGTTTCCGTTTGCCTTGGGTTTCTGTGACTGTATTCCCTGTTGGTGCATGTTTACCTGTCTTATTCCTATCCTCCCTAGCACCAACAATAGAGCTTCCACCAGTTGTTTTTGGTAATATATTCTCACTATTGCTAGTGGAGTCCTCTTGTTTGCTATTTCCTGTGGTATTTCTAGTTTGCAATGTTGGTTTTATCTTATCTTTGACTACACTTGTTTCCCCACTACGGCTCCTGTCCCCTATGAGGTCATTTATATGCATTCCTTCCTGCGTATAATTCCCGACTACCTGGACAAAATCTCCAGCTTCACCATTACTGTCTCCCAGGACAGCACCTCCAGCTTCACCATTACTGTCTCCCAGGACAGCACCTCCAGCTTCACCATTACTGTCTCCCAGGACAGCACTATCAGCCCCACATTTACTGACTACCAGGACATAACCTCCAGCCTTACAGTTTCTGACTACATGGCCAGTATCAAGGGCAGTACCATTCAGTCCAGACTTTTTATGTTCCCATCTGTTGTAGAAAGCTTCCAGGTTGTCTATGAAAGCAGCTTTGATGTTATCCTCTTTTAATACCCTTGTGATTTTAGTCCACAGATTTATCTCATTTGGGCATACCCAAAAACACTTCCCTGTTTTAATACTGCTTGTAGCTAGTTCTTGGATATCTGCACAAGGGGCGTGACACCAATTTCCACAAAAATGACAATTTATCCAAGTGGAAGCCCGTTTGTTTGATTGATTGCAGACTACACAGAGCTTCATAATGATTTGAATGGTTGAATTACTGTAATTCTACTAGCAACCTCTTGAATACTCTATTAATAACCTCCTTAAATGAAGCTCTAGCTCTTAAATGACGCTCCCTTTACAGGCGAAGGCAAAGAATAACAGAGCGGCTAAAAGAGGCCAATACATCTGCAATACGTAGGGAGACACTGGTCAGATAAATAGCAAACATCGAACTAAAGCTAAAGAAATCTTACAGGAGTCAAGAAACACGAGAAGTAAAAGCCATAAATGAAATTGCAAGAAACCCAAAGTATTTCTCTTCTTATGCCAAATCAAAGTCTAGAACAACATCCAGTATTGGGCCCCTACTTAAACGGCATGGGTCCTACACAGATGACACCAAGGAAATGAGTGAGCTACTGAAGTCCCAATATGACTCGGTTTTTAACGAACCACTAACCAGATTGAGAGTCGAAGATCTAAACGAATTTTTTATGAGAGAGAAAGAATTTGGTAGACACAAGCGTATATGATATTATCCTGATGCCAAATGACTTCGAACAGGCGATAAATGACATGCCCACGCACTCTGCCCTAGGCCCAGACTCGTGGAACTCTGTGTTCATCAAGAACTGCAAGTTGCCCCTATCACGTGCTTTTAACTTCCTATGGAGAGGGAGCATGGACACGGGTCGTCCCACAGCTACTGAAAACAACAGACATAGCCCCACTCCACAAAGGGGGCAGTAAAACAATAGCAAAGACCTACAGACCGATAGCGTTAACGTTCCATTCAATTCAATTCAATTCAATTCAAATTCAATTCAAAGTTTATTCTCTATAAGGATTTCAATGCTGAGTTTACAGAAATTTGGTTATTGTTTGGTTTACATGTAGTAAAATTGTGATTACAGAGTGTACCACTAGAACGCTTAGCATGGCTAGGCATTTCGGGCATACTTAGTTTTATTCTTAATTGTAAAATATTACAAATTATGAGGTAAGTTGGTATTATGGCTAAGTGACTAAATACTAGTTTGTGAGTTTAGCAATGTGAATGCTTTTGTTTTGGCACAGTATATAGTTTCAGTATTGGAGTATCACAGAATTCATTATTTTAAGACTGAGATTAATATTTCTGTTTATGGTCAAATGAGTGAGCGAGTGTAAGTGTGAACCACCAGGTGGTATTCGTGTAGTTAGTTGACGGGGTGTATCAGGGAGATAAGATGTTTTCTAATGGTAGTTTTGAAGGTGATGAATGTGTCTGCAGTTCTAGAGTTCTCAGGTAGGGTATTCCAGATTTTAGGGCCTTTGACATACATTGAATTTTTGTAAAGGTTTAGTCGGACACGGGGAATGGCGTAGAGATGTTTGTTTCTGGTGTTATGCCTGTGGGTTCTGTCACAACTATCAAGAAAGCGTTTTAGGTCAAGGTTGATATTAGAGTTTAAGGCCCTGTAGATATAGATTGCACAGTAGTAAGTGTGGATGTACTGAACTGGGAGTAAGTTTAGATCTTTGAAGAGTGGGGGGGTGTGCTGCCAGGGATGGGATTTAGTGATTATTCTTACTGCAGCTTTTTGTTGGGTTATTATTGGCTTTAGGTGTGTTGCTGCAGTTGATCCCCAAGCACAAATAGCATAGGTGAGGTATGGATAAATAAGTGAGTGGTATAGTGTGAGAAGGGCATTTTGCGGCACGTAGTATCGTATCTTGGAGAGGATCCCAACCGTTTTGGATACTTTTTTGGCTATATGCTGGATATGGGTGCTGAAATTCAGGTTGTTGTCAATGTATAAGCCTAGGAATTTTCCCCCATTATTTCTGGTAATTAGAGTGTTGTCAATCTTAATGTTAATTTGTGCATCTCCTGCTCTGCTACCAAACATAATATAGTAAGTTTTGTCAGTGTTAAGCGTAAGTTTATTGGCTGTCATCCAAGTCGATATTTTAATCAGCTCCTCATTCACAATGGTGTTGAGGGTGGCAAGATTAGGGTGAGAGATGACATAAGTCGTGTCATCAGCAAAGAGAATGGGTTTCAGGTGTTGGGATACGTTTGGAAGGTCATTGATGTATATGAGGAAGAGCAGGGGACCAAGGACACTTCCCTGCGGAACTCCAGTATCAAGTGGCCGTGTTGCTGATGCTGTGTCTTTAATGGTGACGTACTGATACCTATTAGTAATGTAAGATTTGAAATAAGCAAGCGCATGGCCTCTTATACCGTAGTGGTCAAGTTTGTGGAGTAGGATTTCGTGGTTTACTGTGTCAAAAGCTTTTCTTAGGTCAATAAAAATTCCTAGTGGATATTCCTTATTTTCCAATGCTGTGTAAAGCAGTTCTAGCATTTTTATGATTGCATCATTAGTGCTTTTATTTTTCCTGAATCCAAACTGGCAGGGGTTGAGTATGTTTTGAGCCGTTATAAATGAATACAGTCTCCTGTGCACGAGTTTCTCAAAGGTTTTGGATAGCAATGGTAAGTTAGATATTGGCCTATAGTTGTTTAAGTCTGTAGGGTCACCACCTTTATGTATTGGTGTAACCCTTGCCATCTTTGAAATCTTTGAAAGGGTTCTAAGGAGCAAGATCACCACCCATCTAGATACCCATCAACTACATAACCCAGGGCAGCATGGGTTTCGAGCATGTTGCTCCTGTCAGTCCCAACTACTGGATCACTACGACAAGGTCCTGGATGCACTAGAAGACAAACAGAATACAGATGTAATATACACAGACTTTGCAAAAACCTTCGACAAGTGTGACCATTGTGTAATAGCACACAAAATGTGTGGTAAAGGAATAACAGGAAAAGTTGGTAGATGGATCTATAATTTCCTGACAAATAGAACACAAAGAGAAGTAGTCAACAGAGTCAAGTCTGAGGCGGCTACGGTGAAAAGGTGTTCCGCAAGGCAAAGTACTTGCTCCCATCTTGTCCCTTATCCTCATATCGAACATAGACAGGGATATAAGCCACAGTGTCGTGTCTTCCTTTGCAGATGATACCCGAATCTGCATGACAGTGTCTCTCCAGGTGGACATCAACCAAAACAATATGAAGCTCAACGATGAGAAATTTCAATTACTTGGATATGGTAAACGTGAGGAAATTAAAATTTCATTGGAGTATAAAACAAATTCCAACCACACAATAGAGTGTAAAACTAATGTTAAAGACCTGGGAGTGATCATGTCGAAAGATCTCACCTTCAAGGACCATAACATTGTATCAATCGCATCTGCTAGAAAAATGACAGGATGGATAATGAGAACCTTCAAAACTAGGGATGCCAAGCCCATGATGAAACTCTTCAGGTCACTTGTTCTATCTAGGCTGCAATATTGCTGCACACTAACAGCACCTTTCAAGGCAGGTGAAACTGCTGACCTAGAAAATGTACAGAGAACCTTCACGGTGTGCATAACAGAGATAAAACACTTCAATTACTGGGAACGATTGAAGTTCCTGAACCCGTACTCTCTGGAACGCAGGTGGGAGAGATACATGATTATATACACCTGGAGAATCCTAGAGGGATTAGAACCAAACTTGCACATGAAAATCACTCCCTATGAAAGCAAAAGGCTCGGCAGACGATGCAACATCCCCCCCAATGAAAAGCAGGGGTGTCACTAGCACGATAAGAGACAACACAATAAGTGTCAGGGGCCCAAGACTGTTCAACTCTCAGTAGTAGTAACCAGTTACCAGTCTCAGTAGTAGTAACCAGTTACCAGTAATCGTCCGTTGACTCAACGACCAACCGTCTCTGCCTGAGTCGTAGTAGTAACCAGTTACCAGTCTCAGTAGTAGTAACCAGTTACCAGTAACCGTCCGTTGACTCAACGACCAACCGTCTCTGCCTGAGTCACTATCTGAATTCATATTGTGCTGACCTCAGCAGTATTCAAAGGCCCCCTCACATAGGGTACTGCAGCCGGCTAGTCAGTATTACGAGTGTAACCAAGGAGATAGGTACGGCTGGCAAGGGCTCTATCGCAATTATACGTAATAACAGCCTACGTGAGTATTTCTTACCTAATCCACGAGTCGAACTCCCACATGATACAACTGCTTCCCAGCATACATAAGGGGAATTACTGATAGACCCCTGGTTGTCTTCAATCAGGCACTGGACAGGCACCTAAAGGCGGTACCTGACCAGCCGGGCTGTGGTTCATACGCTGGATTGCATGCGGCCATCAGTAACAGCCTGGTTGATCAGGCCTTGATCTACCATGAGGCCTGGTCGCAGACCGGGTCGCGGGTGCGTTGACCCCCAGAACTCTCTCCAGGTAAACACACGACCATAACACAAGGCACAGATCACTCTTTGACGTTCCCCGTGTCCATCTCACACTATGTAAAAACTCTATGCATATAAAGGGCCCAAAAGTTTGGTATTCATTACCAGTGAATACCAAAGGAACCTTATCTGTACATCAATTCAGAACCCCAAAAATAAACGGCCAAAGTACAATAAATTCTCATATTTTAACTCAAATATTTTAATGCAGGTGTTGAATAACAAAAATTTGACATAAGTATAACCTATTGTATAATTAGTGCAACCTGATCAAACTTTGTTTTGTACGTCTAGTGTTAAGTAATCAGTAATCTGTAAAGTTTAGACTGCCCGTAAATGCCAAGACATGATAGTGGCTCTCTTTGCACTACAAATCATTGTAAACCCTCACTGTAAACTACGTATGTATATATACTTCCTACAATATGTCAACCACATTGTTAACGTGCAAGGAAATAAAAAAAAAATCTGAATCTGAATGGTGTATTAGTGTCCGTTTTCTTTGTATGGACCGCCATGCTGACTGTCTGGCAGGAAGAGTGTAAACTATGTCAAACACCAATTTCTACCAGGCCTTATTAATAAACTTTATTTAGTAATTAAGTTTTATTTAATATTTGTGTACATAACATATATTTCTAAATCAACAGCAAAGACATCTACAGTGTAAAGTGTCAAAGCTTTATTATATTTGACGTAATAAGAAATTAAATTTTTTTAGAAAATTCTGAGGACATAGTTTTTTTTTACATTCATAAATATGGTTAACACGATTTTGTGTAACATGCAGTTTTTAGGCAGATAACTACTGTGTTATTCAAGAGTCTACCCTATATAATGCTATATACATATTTTTGTTATACACATGCTATCTCCCAGCAAGGTAGGATGCATATAAACATGTATATACTGTTAAGATAAGATAAGATAAGATTTCGTTCGGATTTTTAACCCCGGAGGGTTAGCCACCCAGGATAACCCAAGAAAGTCAGTGCGTCATCGAGGACTGTCTAACTTATTTCCAGGACTGTCTAACTATCTCCTATCTCCTTTGTATTGAGTGTTATTAATTTAATATTCCTGAAATTTCCATAGCCTGAATAAGGCAGATAATTTGTATTGCAGGAGAGAGAGCAGTTCCTGGACACAAGGACCAGCACAACACTTGAACTAGTCGTCATATATAAAGGTATGATTATATTCTTTTACAGGGAATGTCTTGAGTAATGTTTCTCAGTCATTTCTGCCAGCTGGCTCAATATTTCTGCCAGCTGGCTCAATATTTCTGCCAGCTGGCTCAACATTTCTGCCAGCTGGCTCAATATTTCTGCCAGCTGGCTCAACATTTCTGCCAGCTGGCTCAATATTTCTGCCAGCTGGCTCAACATTTCTGCCAGCTGGCTCAACATTTCTGCCAGCTGGCTCAACATTTCGAGAATTTGACCACAATATCATCCATATAGCAATGTTATCCACACTGCAATATCATCTATAATGGAGTTAAAATAAGAATTTTTGTTGAGTGACAATGGGTTATAAGTGATTTGATGTTTTAGATCCCATAAACATTTAATATACATGAAGCAAGGACAGATTACAGAGTAGAACAAACTGAGCAATGTTTGAGGTACATAGTAATGTATTTTTTGGAAGAATGTCCAATTTTAGAAATTTTCTTAAAGTTTTTAGCTTGATTGCTAAACACAGTGAAGTACCCCAGTGGAAATAATTCACTTTTTTGGGTTATCCTGGGTAATGTACAAATTTTACTGTATGGTAATTGTAGTTACATGGACTTGTACCTAAAAAAAAACTTACTAAGATCTTAGCAGTATTGAGTGATATTGTTGGTTGTCATCTAAGTAGATATTATTACAAGAGCATCAGTAATATAGTTGTTGGAGAAACTGCGTCTGAATTTGGGACAAAATTTGTCATCTTCAACCAGAAGATTAAGATTAAGAACTGGTTAAAATTTCTTAATAATTAGGTAACTCATAGATATGGATAATTGAGGGTGTATGGTGATCTCTGTGGCTCCCCTACATTAATAGTTTGAATTGATGAAGTATTGTCATCAGTATGTTGTGCTCTACTGTAGCAAAATCTTTTCTTAGATCAATAAAAAGGTTCATTGGATATTCATTACTTTCTAGAGATGAATAGATTGAGTCAAGCATTTTTATTAATGTATTTATACATTTTCCTGGCCTGACACCAAATCAGTAATGGGTAAGAATATTGTTTTGTTACAAATTTCTACTGTGTTACAAATCCCCAGCCTGGCCTGGTGGCTGAAGCTTTCGCTTCACACGGCAAGGGTCTGTGTTTTATTTCCAGTGGGGGTAGAAACATCGGGCGTGTTTCTTTACACCGGTTGTCTATGTTCACCCATCAGTAAAATGGGTATCTAGGAGTTAGTCATCTGGTGTGGGTCGCATCCTGGGACAAGGACCTAATTTGCCCGAAATGCTCTGCATAACGAACGGCTTTCTATATAGTAGTATGTCACTGATGTCAGCTAGGACTGTATACCTTGTACATGTAGTAAATAAAGATATTATTATTATTATTATTATTATTATTATTATTATTTTCAAATTTTTAACCCCAGAGGGTTAGCAATCCAGGATAACCCAAGAAAGTCAGTGCTTCAATGAGGACTGTCTTATTTCCATAGGCTTCCCAGTCTTTTCCCCAGATTATGTATGAATTATATTTTCAAATTTTTAGGACAATAATGGCGAGTTAGAAATTGGGCAGCAGTTGTTGATTTCTGTTGGGGTCTCAACTTTTGTGGATTGGTGTAACTTGTTACCTTTGATATGTTTGAGAAAGTTTTGGTTTCTTGATTTGTTGAACATTACTGTAATGGTGAACAATAGTAGATTACAGCATTCTTTTATGTGAATAGTGGTTCAGTACATATGTGTTTTTTTTTTTTATTACTGAAGATACCTATGTAGAATTAGCTGGGGATATAGAGAGTTTTAGGTAATTATCAGTGAGACAGTCTCTAATTTAGGTATCAGAGTTTGGGGTTTTGCTGGCTAGGAGATTCAGTTGGTTTGTTTAGAATAATTTCCTTAGTCTTAGTAAGTATTTGAACTCAGTATTGAGAAAGTGCTTTTCAGGTCTTGTTATATATCTACAGGGAACCCTCAATTTAACCCTTACACTGTGTCCAGTGTACTAGTATGCAAATGCTGTCTGTCTTTCCAACATACTAGTACGCTCAATTTTTCATACTCACAAATCTATCACCTGCCAATATTTTTGACCTTAGCACAAATCCTTGGATCTCCTTCCATTTATTCTTACATTTGAAAAAAATATTAAGGCCAGAAGAGTTTACACAATGTGCAGTATCATGGTTAACTAGTAGTACTCAGATTTTGACTGTACATATATCTGATGTACTAGTACACCTCACTAGCAGAAGTAAACAGTGGAATCACCACCAGCTTACCTTCTAGCAAACAGGATGTGCAGGTGGCACAAAGATAATATATTCATTCTACATTTATTACCATTTCATGATACTAACAGTGGAATTCACCCACAAAGCACACTAAATATATTTAACCCAGGATAAGCCAGTAAAGTCAAACATTGTAAATAATTTTCATGCTTTGAGAAGTATTACACTCTGAAATAAATGTAATGTTGTAAGTATTCCTTGTATATAGCCTTATAAGACCAAAATAGTTAAAAAAAATAATTGTACCATATATTCCAAGTGGAGCAATGTCAGATTAAATACTGTATTTCCCAATGTTGAAATGCTAAAACCCCTTTTATTAAACACATATAATATCATAAGAAACTAGTATACATAATGTTAAACATTAAAAAGCAATTAAAAAATTAACCCTTTCAGGGTCCAGAGGCCAAATTTCAAAGTGCATACCAGGGTCCAAGAATTTTAAAAAAAAAATTTTGTTATTTTTTCTTATGAAATGGTAGAGAATCTTTTTCTGAAGGTAATAAAACAAAAAGTACGAAATTTGATGGAAAATTGTTGAAATTATGCTCTCGCGAATTTTGATGTGTCAGCGATATTTGCGAATCGGAGATTTTGCCGACTTTGACTCCCATTTTAGGCCAATTACATTATTCCAGTCGACCAAATTCTTAGCTATTTCACTAGTATTACTTCTATTGTAAAGTGATCGGAAATTGGTAAATTGGCCAATTTAACACAAAGTTCAAAATATTCCAATTTCAAAATAGGGTCCAGAATAAACAATGTAGGTATTCCTGGCACTAAACTAACATTTCCTCTGTTCATTAGTTATGTTTTGAGGCTTTACAAATGAACTCCATTTTTATTTTTTATTCACATAATGAATTTTTATTCACACCAAAATATAGAAGATTTACTGTTATGCAATATTGTAATAACTGTATAAATATCATCACCACATTTGTGAATGTATATTAGACCCACCATGTATATTAACATTTCTGCTATTGAGCTCAGTTTCAAGACATTTCCAATGCAAAAACCAATCAAAATCATCTCTGTTTCTGTAATATGTCTTCCATTCTATCAAATGAGATAAGAAATCGCAACTACAACTATAAAAACCCTATGAAAAAACACTGCAAAGTCGCAGTTTTAATCGAAAATCACAGTCTCAGTTTTTTTTCTCTCATACACTGTGTGCTGCAGGATTTGTTTTATGTGGCGCACACATACCACATAATGTATTCTCTCATATCTAGGCCCAAATTTACCACTCACAGATTATCAGAGTGAGCTGAGCTCATGGCATAGATCTACGGTTTGGACCCTGAACGTAAAGCTGTAGATCTATGGCACGGACTCTGAAAGGGTTAAAACAATCATATTTTGGCATCAGTAAATTATAAAATGTAAATAGTATAGCTGGTGCTTTTATGCCGCTGGTGCCAGTAAGTAATAATTTTTTTGTCAACTTCAACACGCTGTAAAATTGTAAATTTTTATCGGATTCCACTCATTTTAGTCTTATTCAATTTAGAAAAATGAATATTGTTGAAACTACAGAGACAAGAATTTTTTTTTTTTCTTCAGGGTCTCCCACAATTTAAAGGCTAATGAACTAAGGGGGAAGGGAGATATCCATTAAATTTAATTATCATAACAATGACAGACAATTCTAGATTTAACAGGCTTAGACCCTTAACCCTTTGACTGTTTTGGTCGCATATATATGTCTTACGAGCCAATGTTTCAGACATATATATACTCAATAATTCTAGCGGCTTCAAATCAAGCAGGAGAAAGCTGGTAAGCCCACATGTGAGAGAATGGGTCTGTGTGGTCAGTGTGCACCACATAAAAAAATCCTGCAGCACGCAGTGCATAATGAGAAAAAAAAAACTGACCGTTTTTTTGGATTAAAATGCCGACTTTGAGGTGTATTTTCGTATAGTATTTATCATTGTATTCTCGTTTTCATGGTCTCATGTGATAAAATGGAAAACATTTTGCAGAAATAAAGATGATTTTGATTAGTTTCACAATGAAAACGACCTTGAAATTGAGCTCAAAGTAGCGGAAATGTTCAATTTTTACTAATGTTCAAGAGTAAGCAAATGACACCACACGTCCAACACACATCAACTGGGGAGTCTAATATTCTTTCACTAGTGCACTGATATTATTTATACCATTTTTACAATACTGTAGTAGTCTGCATAACACAATCTTCTATTTTTTGTGTTTACCTGGAGTTTACCTGGAGAGAGTTTCGGGGGTCAACGCCCCCGCGGCCCGGTCTGTGACCAGGCCTCCTGGTGGATCAGAGCCTGATCAACCAGGCTGTTGCTGCTGGCTGCACGCAAACCAACGTACGAGCCACAGCCCGGCTGATCCGGAACTGACTTTAGGTGCTTGTCCAGTGCCAGCTTGAAGACTGCCAGGGGTCTGTTGGTAATCCCCCTTATGTGTGCTGGGAGGCAGTTGAACAGTCTCGGGCCCCTGACACTTATTGTATGGTCTCTTAACGTGCTAGTGACACCCCTGCTTTTCATTGGGGGGATGGTGCATCGTCTGCCAAGTCTTTTGCTTTCGTAGTGAGTGATTTTCGTGTGCAAGTTCGGTACTAGTCCCTCTAGGATTTTCCAGGTGTATATAATCATGTATCTCTCCCTCCTGCGTTCCAGGGAATACAGGTTTAGGAACCTCAAGCGCTCCCAATAATTGAGGTGTTTTATCTCCGTTATGCGCGCCGTGAAAGTTCTCTGTACATTTTCTAGGTCGGCAATTTCACCTGCCTTGAAAGGTGCTGTTAGTGTGCAGCAATATTCCAGCCTAGATAGAACAAGTGACCTGAAGAGTGTCATCATGGGCTTGGCCTCCCTAGTTTTGAGGGTTCTCATTATCCATCCTGTCATTTTTCTAGCAGATGCGATTGATACAATGTTATGGTCCTTGAAGGTGAGATCCTCTGACATGATCACTCCCAGGTCTTTGACATTGGTGTTTCGCTCTATTTTGTGGCCAGAATTTGTTTTGTACTCTGATGAAGATTTAATTTCCTCATGTTTACCATATCTGAGTAATTGAAATTTCTCATCGTTGAACTTCATATTGTTTTCTGCAGCCCACTGAAAGATTTGGTTGATGTCCGCCTGGAGCTTTGTAGTGTCTGCAATGGAAGACACTGCCATGCAGATTCGGGTGTCATCTGCAAAGGAAGACACGGTGCTGTAGCTGACATCCTTGTCTATGTCGGATATGAGGATGAGGAACAAGATGGGAGCGAGTACTGTGCCTTGTGGAACAGAGCTTTTCACCGTAGCTGCCTCGGACTTTACTCTGTTGACGACTACTCTCTGTGTTCTGTTAGTGAGGAAATTATAGATCCATCGACCGACTTTTCCTGTTATTCCTTTAGCACGCATTTTGTGCGCTATTACGCCATGGTCACACTTGTCGAAGGCTTTTGCAAAGTCTGTATATATTACATCTGCATTCTTTTTGTCTTCTAGTGCATTTAGGACCTTGTCGTAGTGATCCAATAGTTGAGACAGACAGGAGCGACCTGTTCTAAACCCATGTTGCCCTGGGTTGTGTAACTGATGGGTTTCTAGATGGGTGGTGATCTTGCTTCTTAGGACCCTTTCAAAGATTTTTATGATATGGGATGTTAGTGCTATTGGTCTGTAGTTCTTTGCTGTTGCTTTACTGCCCCCTTTGTGGAGTGGGGCTATGTCTGTTGTTTTTAGTAACTGTGGGACGACCCCCGTGTCCATGCTCCCTCTCCATAGGATGGAAAAGGCTCGTGATAGGGGCTTCTTGCAGTTCTTGATGAACACAGAGTTCCATGAGTCTGGCCCTGGGGCAGAGTGCATGGGCATGTCATTTATCGCCTGTTCGAAGTCATTTGGCGTCAGGATAACATTGGATAGGCTTGTGTTAATCAAATTTTGTGGCTCTCTCATAAAAAATTCATTTTGATCTTCGACTCTCAGTCTGGTTAGCGGCTTGCTAAAAACTGAGTCATATTGGGACTTGAATAAAAAATCAAAATAGAAAGCAAGAGTAATATAAGAGGGGCCTAGAGACATGACTAATGAACAGAGGATATGTTATTTTAGTGCCAAGAATGTCTACATTGTTTATTCTGAACCCTATTTTGAAATTGGCATATTTTTTAATTCGCGTGAAATTGGCCAAATTGCCAATTTCTGACCACTTTATTGGGTAGTTCAGATCGGTAAATGGGTGGTTTCTTTTACTCAATTGATAGAAAAAATGGAGTTCTAAAGAAATAGCTATGAGTTTGGTCAACTGGAACAACACAATTGGGCAAATACAGGGCTCAAAGTCGGCGAAATCGCTGATGCGTATATGTCACCGAGACCACTAACTTCGCGGGAGTGTAATTCGACCAAATTTCTTACTTTTGGTGTCATTACCATCGGGAAAATATTCTCTTATCATTTCATGAGAAAACATATTTTTTTTTCCAACAAATTTTGCAACATGGAATGAGTTTCAGAAAGGGGCTTGCGACAGTCAAAGGGTTAAATCCAAAAATAAACTTGCCTAGTGGACTCCAATAACAATGGACAATTCTGAGTTTAATGGACCTTGTTGAATCCAGAATTATCCATAAAAAATAAGACTATTCTGATTTAACCCTTTCAGGGTCCATGCTGTAGATCTATGGCTATACGTTGAGGGTCCAAACCGTAGATCTACGCCATGAGCTCAGCTCACTCTGATAAGCTGTGAGTGGTAAATTTGGGCCTAGGTATGAGAGAATACATCTATGTGGTATGTGTGCACCACATAAAACAAATCCTGCAGCACACAGTGTATATTCTTTTATAATTGTATTTGCTATTTCTTGGTCTCATTTGATAGAATGGAAGATATATTACAGAAATAGAGAAGATTTTGATTGGTTTTCGCAATAGAAATCGCTTGAAACTGAGCTCAAAGAAGCAGAAATGTTAAATTTTTGCTTATATTCAAGAGTAAACAAATGACCTCACACGTCTAATACACGCCAGCTGGTGGGTCTAATATACATTCACAAATGTGGTGATATTATTTACACAATTATTACAATATTGCATAAGAGTAAATTTTCTATTTTTTGGTTTGAATAAAAATTCATTATGTGAATAAAAAATCAAAATGAAATTCGTTTGTAAAGCCTGAAAATGTAACTAATGAACAGAGCAACTGTTAGTTTAGTGCCAGGAATGCCTGCATTGTTTATTCTGGACCTTATTTCTACATAGCTCTTGTTCTTCTTTATTTCTTCTATTGTCCATGGGGAAGTGGAAAAGAATCTTTCCTCCGTAAGCCATGCGTGTCGTATGAGGCGACTAAAATGCCGGGAGCAATGGGCTAGTAACCCCTTCTCCTGTAGACATTTACTAAAAAAGAGAAGAAGAAAAACTTTATAAAACTGGGATGCTTAAATGTGCGTGGATGTAGTGCGGATGACAAAAAACAGATGATTGCTGATGTTATGAATGAAAAGAAGTTGGATGTCCTGGCCCTAAGCGAAACAAAGCTGAAGGGGGTAGGGGAGTTTCAGTGGGGGGAAATAAATGGGATTAAATCTGGAGTATCTGAGAGAGTTAGAGCAAAGGAAGGGGTAGCAGTAATGTTGAATGATCAGTTATGGAAGGAGAAAAGAGAATATGAATGTGTAAATGCAAGAATTATGTGGATTAAAGTAAAGGTTGGATGCGAGAAGTGGGTCATAATAAGCATGTATGCACCTGGAGAAGAGAGGAATGCAGAGGAGACAGAGAGATTTTGGGAGATGTTAAGTGAATATATAGGAGCCTTTGAACCAAGTGAGAGAGTAATTGTGGTAGGGGACCTGAATGCTAAAGTAGGAGAAACTTTTAGAGAGGGTGTGGTAGGTAAGTTTGGGGTGCCAGGTGTAAATGATAATGGGAGCCCTTTGATTGAACTTTGTATAGAAAGGGGTTTAGTTATAGGTAATACATATTTTAAGAAAAAGAGGATAAATAAGTATACAAGATATGATGTAGGGCGAAATGACAGTAGTTTGTTGGATTATGTATTGGTAGATAAAAGACTGTTGAGTAGACTTCAGGATGTACATGTTTATAGAGGGGCCACAGATATATCAGATCACTTTCTAGTTGTAGCTACACTGAGAGTAAAAGGTAGATGGGATACAAGGAGAATAGAAACATCAGGGAAGAGAGAGGTGAAGGTTTATAAACTAAAAGAGGAGGCAGTTAGGGAAAGATATAAACAACTATTGGAGGATAGATGGGCTAATGAGAGCATAGGCAATGGGGTCGAAGAAGTATGGGGTAGGTTTAAAAATGTAGTGTTAGAGTGTTCAGCAGAAGTTTGTGGTTACAGGAAAGTGGGTGCGGGAGGGAAGAGGAGCGATTGGTGGAATGATGATGTAAAGAGAGTAGTAAGGGAGAAAAAGTTAGCATATGAGAAGTTTTTACAAAGTAGAAGTGATGCAAGGAGGGAAGAGTATATGGAGAAAAAGAGAGAGGTTAAGAGAGTGGTGAAGCAATGTAAAAAGAGAGCAAATGAGAGAGTGGGTGAGATGTTATCAACAAATTTTGTTGAAAATAAGAAAAAGTTTTGGAGTGAGATTAACAAGTTAAGGAAGCCTAGAGAACAAATGGATTTGTCAGTTAAAAATAGGAGAGGAGAGTTATTAAATGGAGAGTTAGAGGTATTGGGAAGATGGAGGGAATATTTTGAGGAATTGTTAAATGTTGATGAAGATAGGGAAGCTGTGATTTCGTGTATAGGGCAAGGAGGAATAACATCTTGTAGGAGTGAGGAAGAGCCAGTTGTGAGTGTGGGGGAAGTTCGTGAGGCAGTAGGTAAAATGAAAGGGGGTAAGGCAGCCGGGGTTGATGGGATAAAGATAGAAATGTTAAAAGCAGGTGGGGATATAGTTTTGGAGTGGTTGGTGCAATTATTTAATAAATGTATGGAAGAGGGTAAGGTACCTAGGGATTGGTAGAGAGCATGCATAGTTCCTTTGTATAAAGGCAAAGGGGACAAAAGAGAGTGCAAAAATTATAGGGGGATAAGTCTGTTGAGTATACCTGGTAAAGTGTATGGTAGAGTTATTATTGAAAGAATTAAAAGTAAGACTGAGAATAGGATAGCAGATGAACAAGGAGGCTTTAGGAAAGGTAGGGGGTGTGTGGACCAGGTGTTTACAGTGAAACATATAAGTGAACAGTATTTAGATAAGGCTAAAGAGGTCTTTGTGGGATTTATGGATTTGGAAAAGGCGTATGACAGGGTGGATAGGGGGGCAATGTGGCAGATGTTGCAGGTGTATGGTGTAGGAGGTAGGTTACTGAAAGCAGTGAAGAGTTTTTACGAGGATAGTGAGGCTCAAGTTAGAGTACATAGGAAAGAGGGAAATTATTTCCCAGTAAAAGTAGGCCTTAGACAAGGATGTGTGATGTCACCGTGGTTGTTTAATATATTTATAGATGGGGTTGTAAGAGAAGTAAATGCGAGGGTCTTGACAAGAGGCGTGGAGTTAAAAGATAAAGAATCACACATAAAGTGGGAGTTGTCACAGTTGCTCTTTGCTGATGACACTGTGCTCTTGGGAGATTCTGAAGAGAAGTTGCAGAGATTGGTGGATGAATTTGGTAGGGTGTGCAAAAGAAGAAAATTAAAAGTGAATACAGGAAAGAGTAAGGTTATGAGGATAACAAAAATATTAGGTGATGAAAGATTGGATATCAGATTGGAGGGAGAGAGTATGGAGGAGGTAAATGTATTCAGATATTTGGGAGTGGACGTGTCAGCGGATGGGTCTATGAAGGATGAGGTGAATCATAGAATTGATGAGGGGAAAAGGGTGAGTGGTGCACTTAGGAGTCTGTGGAGACAAAGAACTTTGTCCTTGGAGGCAAAGAGGGGAATGTATGAGAGTATAGTTTTACCAACACTCTTATATGGGTGTGAAGCATGGGTGATGAATGTTGCAACGAGGAGAAGGCTGGAGGCAGTGGAGATGTCATGTCTGAGGGCAATGTGTGGTGTGAATATAATGCAGAGAATTCGTAGTTTGGAAGTTAGGAGGAGGTGCGGGATTACCAAAACTGTTGTCCAGAGGGCTGAGGAAGGGTTGTTGAGGTGGTTCGGACATGTAGAGAGAATGGAGTGAAACAGAATGACTTCAAGAGTGTATCAGTCTGTAGTGGAAGGAAGGCGGGGTAGGGGTCGGCCTAGGAAAGGTTGGAGGGAGGGGGTAAAGGAGGTTTTGTGTGCGAGGGGCTTGGACTTCCAGCAGGCGTGCGTGAGCGTGTTTGATAGGAGTGAATGGAGATGAATGGTTTTTAATACTTGACGTGCTGTTGGAGTGTGAGCAAAGTAACATTTATGAAGGGGTTCAGGGAAACCGGCAGGCCGGACTTGAGTCCTGGAGATGGGAAGTACAGTGCCTGCACTCTGAAGGAGGGGTGTTAATGTTGCAGTTTAAAAACTGTAGTGTAAAGCACCCTTCTGGCAAGACAGTGATGGAGTGAATGATGGTGAAAGTTTTTCTTTTTCGGGCCACCCTGCCTTGGTGGGAATCGGCCAGTGTTTACCTGGAGTTTACCTGGAGAGAGTTTCGGGGGTCAACGCCCCCGCGGCCCGGTCTGTGACCAGGCCTCCTGGTGGATCAGCGCCTGATCAACCAGGCTGTTGCTGCTGGCTGCACGCAAACCAACGTACGAGCCACAGCCCGGCTGATCAGGAACTGACTTTAGTTGCTTGTCCAGTGCCAGCTTGAAGACTGCCAGGGGTCTGTTGGTAATCCCCCTTATGTGTGCTGGGAGGCAGTTGAACAGTCTCGGGCCCCTGACACTTATTGTATGGTCTCTTAACGTGCTAGTGACACCCCTGCTTTTCATTGGGGGGATGGTGCATCGTCTGCCAAGTCTTTTGCTTTCGTAGTGAGTGATTTTCGTGTGCAAGTTTGGTACTAGTCCCTCTAGGATTTTCCAGGTGTATATAATCATGTATCTCTCCCTCCTGCGTTCCAGGGAATACAGGTTTAGAAACCTCAAGCGCTCCCAGTAATTGAGGTGTTTTATCTCCGTTATGCGCGCCGTGAAAGTTCTCTGTACATTTTCTAGGTCGGCAATTTCACCTGCCTTGAAAGGTGCTGTTAGAGTGCAGCAATATTCCAGCCTAGATAGAACAAGTGACCTGAAGAGTGTCATCATGGGCTTGGCCTCCCTAGTTTTGAAGGTTCTCATTATCCATCCTGTCATTTTTCTAGCAGATGCGATTGATACAATGTTATGGTCCTTGAAGGTGAGATCCTCCGACATAATCACTCCTAGGTCTTTGACGTTGGTGTTTCGCTCTATTTTGTGGCCAGAATTTGTTTTGTACTCTGATGAAGATTTAATTTCCTCATGTTTACCATATCTGAGTAATTGAAATTTCTCATCGTTGAACTTCATATTGTTTTCTGCAGCCCACTGAAAGATTTGGTTGATGTCCGCCTGGAGCCTTTCAGTGTCTGCAATGGAAGACACTGTCATGCAGATTCGGGTGTCATCTGCAAAGGAAGACACGGTGCTGTGGCTGACATCCTTGTCTATGTCGGATATGAGGATGAGGAACAAGATGGGAGCTAGTACTGTGCCTTGTGGGACAGAGCTTTTCACCGTAGCTGCCTCGGACTTTACTCTGTTGACGACTACTCTCTGTGTTCTGTTAGTGAGGAAATTATAGATCCATCGACCGACTTTTCCTGTTATTCCTTTAGCGCGCATTTTGTGCGCTATTACGCCATGGTCACACTTGTCGAAGGCTTTTGCAAAGTCTGTATATATTACATCTGCATTCTTTTTGTCTTCTAGTGCATTTAGGACCTTGTCGTAGTGATCCAGTAGTTGAGACAGACAGGAGCGACCTGTTCTAAACCCATGTTGCCCTGGGTTGTGTAACTGATGGGTTTCTAGATGGGTGGTGATCTTGCTTCTTAGGACCCTTTCAAAGATTTTTATGATATGGGATGTTAGTGCTATTGGTCTGTAGTTCTTTGCTGTTGCTTTACTGCCCCCTTTGTGGAGTGGGGCTATGTCTGTTGTTTTTAGTAACTGAGGGACGACCCCCGTGTCCATAAATATATAAATTTTGAAATTAGAATATTTTGAACTTTGCATTAAATTGGACAAATTACAGTGGACCCCCTCATAACGATCACCTCCGAATGTGACCAATTATGTAAGTGTATTTATGTAAGTGCGTTTGTACGTGTATATTTGGGGTCTGAAATGGACTAATCTACTTCACAATATTCCTTATGGGAACAAATTCGGTCAGTATTGGCACCTGAACATACTTCTGGATTGAAAAAATATCGTTAACCGGGAGTCCACTGTACTAATTTCCGATCGCTTTGTTTTGTAGTTGAAACAGTTGAGTTGGCAATTTATTGTGCTCAACCGATAGAATAGAAGTAATACTAGTGAAATAGCTAAGAATTTGGTCAACTGGAATAATGTAATTGGCCTAAAATGGGAGTCGAAGTCAGCAAAATCCCTGATACGTAAATATCGCTGACACATCAAAATTCGCGAGAGCATAATTTCGTCAATTTTCCATCAAATTTCGTACTTTTTGTTTTATTACTCAGAAAAAGATTCTCTAGCATTTCATAAGAAAAAATAACAAAATTATTTTTTGAAAATTCTTGGACCCTGGTGCCCACTTTGAAATTTGGCCTCTGGACCCTGAAAGGGTTAATGGACTTTATCTATAAAATGCAAAGCTAATTTACCCAGTGGACTTTAAAAAAAAAAATGAAAAATTCCAGAGTTAATAGATGTTGTCTTTTGCTTCTGAATTTTGTTCAGCCAAAAATTTTATCTTTTAAATCTGAAATCCATTAACTCTTTGACTGTTTCGGTCGTATATATATGTCTTATGAGCCACCGTGTTTGATGTATTTATACGCATAAATTCTAGCGGCTTCAAATCAAGCGGGAGAAAGCTGGTAGGCCTACACAAAAGAGAATGGGTCTGAGTGGTGGGTGTGCACCCTGTGAAAAAATTCGGTGACTCATTGGTGCTTTGTGGGAACGCCATCTTGGTAGTCCATTTTCACCATGCCTTGCGGTAAGAAGTACCTCACTCCTCGGCGGATTGGAGGTCTTTTGTTCTCAAGTGATAGCTCTAACAGTGATGGAAGTGCCAGTGAAAGTGATTTCATGGTTTTGGAGTGGGTGTGACTGAAAGCAGTGCTCAGGATAACGTAATTAGTGATGAAAATCCAGACGACCCACAACCATCCACATCTGGTGCTGGGCCGTCTCATTCACGTTCATTTGTACCAGGACAAAAGAGGAAATTATTTGCCCGTGTACAAGACTCAGATGTGAGCAGTGAAAGTGATAGTGATAGTGATTTCAAAGCTATTGAAAGCAGTTCTAGTTGTGACAGTGAGAGTGAATATTCTCCAGTGAAGCGGCAGTATATATGACATAGCATGCGTTCTGGTAGTGTGTCATATGTTGTTCCAAGGGGAAGGAATTAATCTCGGAGTACATCCCGTGGCCCTATACCACGAACTGATAGTGAAGATGACTATATTGTTACAATGGGTATGAATGATGTGAGTGAGGCAGCAGGTGGTGGTGGTGATAGTAGTAGTGGCATGAGTCATGTGGCACCAGCAGCTGGCCACGCTACTACCGATGCTGCTAACTCAGCACAACCACAACCAGCCTCAACCAACCCCACACTCCCACAACATCCACAACCTGCACAACCACAACCACCTTTCAATATCCAGAACCCACCAGCAGACCGCATCTGGGATTGGCAGCAAGGTGACAATTTTGTTCCCAATCCACACGACTTTGATGAAACACAAAGTGGAATACAGCCATCATGTAGACTTGGAAACAGTGCTACTGAACTGGAATGCTTTCAGTTATTCTTCGATGAACCCCTGATGGACATTATTGTCAGGGAAAGCAATACGTACATAGAGTACACCATGGCAAACACAATTCTTTCACCAAGATCATGCCTACACCAGTGGAAGGACACAACTGTGGCAGAGATGTATCTGTTCTTTGCCACAATAATGCTTATGCCACATGTGTATAAGCACAGTGTCAACACATACTGGTCGACAGACCGCCTGATTTCAACCCCAGCTTTTGGTGACATTATACCAGTGAATAGATTTGTTCTGCTGTTAGGTATGCTACACTTTTCAGACAAAACAAGGCCTGACAGAAGCGACAGGTTATATAAGATCAGAAATGTGTTTATGTACCTGAAACAAAAGTGCTGTATGTATTTTTATCCTATCAGGAAGCTTGTTATTGATGAGTCTTTGATTTTGTTCAAAGGAAGACTCTCATTCAAGCAGTATATACCAAGCAGGAGGAAACGCTTTGGTATAAAGTTATTTGTACTGTGTGATTGCAAAAGTGGTCTGGTTTTGGATATAATTGTGTACACTGGCAGTAAAACATTACAGGATACCAGGAAGTTACTGGGTATCTCTGGTGATGTGGTTAGAATAATGATGGAACCATATCTTGGTAAGGGGCATATTTTATGTACTGACAACTGGTACACAAGCCCTTTACTCAATGATTTCTTGTGAGTGAACATGACAGATGTGTGTGGCATAGTGCGTGGAAATTGTAAACATATGCCCAGGTTCGACGCTGGCACTCATAGAGGTGATGTTTAGGTGTTTGCTGCCAATGATATCATGGCATTTCGGTGGCATGATAAATGTGATGTCACACTGTTGACGTCAGTTCACCCAGCACGAAATGGAGACAGTGGCAAGCAGAATAGAGACCAATGAACCTATTGTAAAACCTGCAGCTGTGATGGATTACAATCTCAATATGCACTTAGTGGACAAATGTGACATGCAGATTGGGTTTGCTGATTGTGTTTGCAAGAGTTATAAGTGGTACATAAAACTCTTTTTCTATCTTCTTGACATTTCCATGCTGAATGCTTATAATATTTATAAGTTGAAGACCAACAACAAACCCAAATATGGTGAATTTTGTTTGTCAGTTATCAGACAAATAATATTCAAGTACCAAGGAACAACACTTGCAATAGACCAGCGCCCACGAAATTATCAACACATGCTCTCTCGTCTGACGCCTGGTGATCACTATCCCATACCACTGCCTGCTACTGCTTTCAAGAAAAATGCTCAGAAGAGGTGTTATGTCTGTGCACATACCACAAAACGCCCACAAAAACGCAGACACTCGTTTTATGTGTGAGGAGTGTGAAACACCATTGTGCTTACACCCATGTTTCAAAGAATTCCACAAGCTGCAGCAGTTCTAGAAAAGTGTCCAGTGATTGTACATATATGTATATATATTATAGAACAATCGTAATAAATTATTTTTTATATTGTTTGTGTAAACAAGTTTTCTAAACAATATGATGATACTGGTGTTTTTGCTATAATTGTGACATTCAACGAATGTATATATGAGCATTGCACCATACTTTGGTCTCACAGGCCACATAAGTTATGTGAAAAAATAAAATAGTGAATAAAACAAGAAACCTTCGAATACAAATAAACCAAACTTTACCGGGTGAGCAGTAGTCGCCGCTGTTGCCATACGTGGCTCATTTTCTGCCAACTTCATGCCTCCATATCTCGGTAAGTACTGATGGCAATTTTTTTTTTTTTTGGACTAAAACAATCAGAAAAATAATCTTAACATTTTCATAAGAATTTTTTTTGTTGTTGTTTTTTTTCGAATATTTTTCGACACCAGGAGACACTTCAGGATTAGGGGTTTCAACAGTCAAGGGGTTAAACTAAGGTTTTTACTCTTGTTTCATTAAACTTGTCAGAATAATACAGTTGTTTGGATTTCTTTATTAGCTTGGTGAGTGCTGATGTTTACCTCTTTGCTAGTTCTTTGGGTATTGAGCCTTATCTGTATTACTTTTCAGTTATGCTGTTTATCAATACATCTGAGGATGCTGTAGATTAGTCATCGGCTTAGTCTTAATTTAGTTTTTAAGGGCCAATGTATATTGTAATGGCATCAGTAACACAGATCTACATGGGAGGCAGTGAAAGGGTTAAAAAACCAACTATGTTTTTGGGGATAGTGTCTAAATGACACATGCCAGTCGCTTAAGGAATAGTTTCCTCTAGTCATGTGCTATTGAATGAGCGAGTCCAAGAGGTAATTACAATATACTGTAGTTTGATTCTGCATTGGAATCTAATTCAACATTAGATGATGCTCTATGACACATACTGATTTAGAACTTTTTTAATATATGTACAGTAATTTTAAAGGAGGGGTGCTGCATAATCCTATGGGTTTAGCACTCCCCCATGATTATAATATATAATAATTTAAAGGAGGGGTGGGGATGGGCCATCTGAACTCTGATGTCACTGCACTTCTAGTAAGACTATGATTGAATAAATGGAGGTGAAAGTGTTTTCCTCTTTGTTGGATCACCCTACCTTGGTGGGAGAGGGCTAGTGCACTTACAAAAAACTAGCATGGAAAAACCATGTCTGGAGTAGATTCCACTGGTATAGCTTTCCAATAAGCTGAGTTGCACATGTCTTTCCAGCCACACCAAGGTGGCTACTTTTGGAAAGGGTTGCAGATTGAAGGAAGGAGTGCCACTGGGCAGTATACTGTGTTAAGGATGTGATCAGAAGAATTTAAATGGATGGACAGTATAATTAAAAATTGAGAGATCAATACAAGGAAGAAAGATTGAAATGTATATGTAGATCTGGAGCCCACATAGCTAAGTATATACAGTAAATGGTTTCAGTGTTTCACATTCTCTAAAAGTAGCGAAGGTGAAACTGGTCCTTACAGTGCTTGTCACGGCATTATGCCGGGTGAGCACCCCTGCATAATGCCTGACGAAAATGAAAGGCTTATCATACAGGGGTGTCTTTTTTCATCAGTGTATTATGTTGAGTAGCAGCCATTAGCATGATGTCATGGCCTGCCGCCACACTCCACAGTGACTCCTCAGTGCTCATGTAGCTGCCATGGTGAGAGGAAGTGTTGCACTTTTGTATATCATCCACCCCATCTTTTATCCAGTGTTCCCTTTGGTTTTAGGGCTATACTTGTTTGATTATAGGTAAAAGGAAGTCTTTAACACCTGAAACTATAGCTCAAATCATAGGGCTTCACAAAGCTGGGCATCAGATGAAAGAAATAGTGGGGAATGTTGGTGTGTGTGAGTGTTCAGTGAGGAACTGGGTGCAGCATTTCAAGGCTGGTGGCAGTGACAGGATACCATCTGCTAAACCTCGGCCTGGCCTCTCAAAGAAGACATCTGTTCGTACGTTAACTGTGTTAAAGAAGCAGTTAGAGAGTACACCTAAGATGACTGCTAGAGAATTGAAAGAAAAGAACCCACATCTTCTCTCAGAGGTGTCTGTAAGAACTGTTAGCAGATGTGTGTCAGAACTGGGCTACAGTAGTCACTGCCAGGTTAAGAAACCAACCCTCTCCAAGCCACAGAAGAAATGTAGGCTGGATTATACAAAGAAATATCTTCACTGGAATCTTCAACAGTGGTCTGAAGTACTGTACTTTGGAGTGATGAAGCAACTTTCACCATCACCTGTAACCGTGGTGAACATGTGTACCGGCCCAGAGATAGTGACCCGCTAGACCCAGGCTACACCTGTGGGACGACCAAACACCCAGACTTGCTCATGGTTTGGGAGTGTTTCAGTGCTCAGAGTGTTGGTAAACTCATTGTACTTCCCAAAAACCAGCATATGAACCAGTATAATTACCTGGAGTTATTGTGTGACAAATTACCTGGGGCGTTTGACAAGTGTGGGGCTACAGTTTTTATGCAGGACGGTGCACCATGTCATACTGCCAGATCTGTAGTTCAGTGGCTTAAGGACTGTGAAGTAAGGTTCTTTAACCCTTAAACGGTCCAAACGTATATATACGTTCACTCGCACAGTGCCTTGATTATTTTGAAAAAAAAATATACAAAAAATTTTTTTTTATAGAAAAAAAAGAGCACATTTTTTTAAGTATTCTAGAATAAAAAAAAAATTAGGGTCAGTACTTACCGAGGTATGAGGCCGAGAAGTTGGCACGGATGCTCATGTGACAACAACATGGAGTCCTGCCGCTTGCAGAAGTGTTGCTGATATACCTTTTTTCCTATTTTCATATTATTTTATGGAATTTTTATGTTCTGATAATTACAATTTGTAGTAGTTCTTGTCATTTTATAATCAATCTTTGTTCTGACACTAGTATTAGGTACTGAAATTGTACTCAAATTGTCACAAACACACTGACAGGTGGACATTTACACCTGCCTTGGTCATTTACTATTGTCTTGGAATATATACAAAGTATTTATATATCCCAGCAATGTTCTGGATATATGGAAGTACTATATAATGGAGGAGGAGGAGGAGGAGGAGGAGGATGATGATGATGATTGATGATGAGGATGATGATGAGGATGATGATGATGATGATGAGGATGATGAGGATGATGATGATGAGGATGATGATGATGATGATGAGGATGATGAGGATGATGATGATGATGATGATGAGGATGATGAGGATGAGGATGATGATGATGATGAGGATGATGATGAGGATGATGATGATGATGAGGATGATGAGGAGGATGATGATGAGGATGATGATGAGGATGAGGATGATGAGGATGATGATGAGGATGAGGAGGATGATGATGAGGATGATGATGAGGAGGATGATGAGGATGATGATGATGAGGATGATGATGATGAGAATGATGAGGAGGAGGAGGAGGATGATGATGAGGATGATGATGAGGAGGAGGATGATGATGATGAGGAGGATGATGAGGATGATGATGATGAGGAGGAGGATGATGAGGATGATGATGATGATGAGGAGGAGGATGATGATGAGGAGGATGATGATGATGAGGAGGAGGATGATGATGATGAGGAGGAGGATGATGATGAGGAGGAGGAGGATGATGATGAGGATGAGGAGGAGGATGATGATGATGAGGAGGAGGATGATGATGAGGATGATGATGATGAGGAGGAGGATGATGATGAGGATGAGGCGGAGGATTATTTTAGTGCCAGGAATGTCTATCTTGTTTATTCTGGACCCTATTTGGAAATTGGCATCTTTTGAAATTTGTATGAAATTGGCAAAATTGCCAATTTCTGACTATATTGGATAGCTGAAATTGGTAAATGGGTGGTTTCTTGTACTCATTCGATAGAAAAATGGAGTTCTAGCGAAATAATTATGATTTTTGTCGACTGGTACATTGGAATTGGCCGAAAATAGGGCTCAAAGTGGGCGAAATCGCTGGTGCATAAACATTGTCGAGACCGCTAACTTTGCAAGAGCATAATTCCGTAAGTTTTCCATCAAATTTCATACTTTTGGTGTCATTATGATCGGGAAAAGATCATCATTTCACAAGAAATTTTTTTTTTTTTTTTTATTTTCAAAAAATTTCCAACCCTGAGAACAAGTTTAGGAGAGGGCCTCTCGACCCTGAAAGGGTTAATAATAATAACAGTAATGTAGTAATAATCTTGTGTGCTAAACCTGAATGGGTCATATAGGGCTGTAGGTAGGGGTTTGCAAGGATAAGGGTATGCAAGGGGTAGAAATTAGTGGTCAGGGTTAGTCCTTGTAAAACTGAAATCGTAGTTGGGGCAATAGGTTAGTTTCCGTTAAAAAGCCAGAAAAAGTCCGTCAGAGGTAGGATTTTCAGTGAGGTCAGTGTGTGTTAGGGCTTTGTAGATATTGGAAGTGAATTCTGCATGCCTACTGATAGATAGGACAATCTATTAAGATATGGTGAGCTGACATTGTGACCTGGCAGTCCTCACAGAATGGTGCAGTCATTTCTCTATGTGGTTAAAGTGGATCAGTTGTGTGTGTCAGTTCGTGAGCACAAGAGTGTAGCTTTCTAAACCCAATAGTGGTAGAAAGATGGCCAGAATCTCAATTGTGGTTTGATGGAAAACAATTTGTTGTGCTTTAACTCAGACCAGTGATATTGCTAGTAGTTGTGAAGTTGAGACATTGAAAAATAGTCTGATAAAGGAACACCCCTGCAAGAAAGTGGGAGTGGGGCTCAGTTTTTTATCTGGTCTCTGCAAGTGCAGAGACCAGGTAAAAAAAACAACTTTTCCTCAATAGAAATTTAAAATTCCAAATTGTATACAGAGGACAGTAGGATGATGGGAGTTGAATTTCTGGATAGCCTGTGATACACGTTGGGAGTCAGAAACTACCACTAATGATGAGGTAGACATGGCAGTAATGTGTATAATAACACTGAGACCAGCATATAACTGCTGGCCGACTCTAGTAAATGCCCTTGGATTTTCTTCCTGGAAAAAAAGCTAAGTCCCTGACACCATCAAGGGATTTAGAACCATCGGTGTGCATGACTATGTATAACATAAGAATGAAGTTGAAAATTTTAAGAGTGTAAGGTTGTTGTGGGTAAGTGAGCTTTGGGCACAGAAGTAGGAAGGAGCAAACTTGAATCATCAGAACTCACCTAGGAGGGAGGGAAAACTTTGATGCAGTGTGAACATAATGGGGAGGCAAATTAGGGGATGTCATTAGAGCATGAATATGGAGAGGAAAGGAGTATAATAAAGGGGGTAATGATCAAGTAAAATTAGCCTTAATAATATCTGTAATTGTGCTGAATGTGGAAAAATTGTGGTCATGGAAGGAGACAAAATAGCAGAGACAATGCGCATTGCATCAATCTTGCAGACATGCCATTTGCCTCTGTATACAGACTCTTGAATGGAGAAAGCTGAAAAGCCCCAAGACAAAAACATAACCCTTAGTGACGAATGAGATAATTTAAAAAGAGTAGTGGGTGAGGCTGAGGAATATAGTTGGTCTTTGCAATTTGGTTTAGATAAGGAGTGAGTGAAGACATGATTTTTTGGAACCTGACAAGTTGCTGAAGTGTGAGCAAGGTAATATTTTGTGAAGGGATTCAGGGAAACAGGTCCTGGAGGTGGGAAGTACAGTGCCTGCACTATAAAGGAAGGGTTTGGGATATTTACTGTTTGGAGGGACGTCTGACCTGTCATATCTATGCACTTCTGGCAAGACAGTGATAGTATGAATGATGGTGAAAGTATTTCTTTTTCAGGTCACCCTACCTCTGTGGGAGGCAGCCAGCATGTAAAAAAAAAAAAGATATTAGGAATGAATGGAGGTGAAGAAGGTTTGTATATCAGCTCCTAAGAAAGATGGGCTAAAGTTTTAAGAAGATTCAAGTGGCTATGATAAATAGCTTATAGGGAGGTTATATGAGAGCAAAAGGATTTTTAAAAACAGACTAGATACAGTATTCAAATTTCAGTGAGGAAAAGATAACAGTAAGAGGGGTTCCATGCAGAAAAAAAAATCATGGTACAAGTGCCAGTCAGTTATTACTGTTGGGCATTAAATGTAATTGCTGTATTCAAAAGTATTTGGTTTGTATTTCTTTTATTCCATAAGTAGGTAGGTAATTATGCAGTACATTTCTGCTTCAACATAGCAGTAGTCTCCTATTTTATAATGTATTAAAAAAAAGGACAATTTTGAGACCATTTCTAATTTTACTGTAAAAGCTTTAAATACTCTGATAAATACTAACCATAAGGATGCAATTTGGATTTTGAAAAATGTATAAGAATTAAAAACCTGTGAATAAACCCAGTAGTGTTAACAGCCTTCCTCACATTTTTTTTTTCCAGAACATGTACACATCATTTGAAATGTATCTTTTAATAGTTTTATAACTTACCCCATGATTCTAGTATTTTATCTCTTTAATAAATGTCTTCAGAAAATATCGGTTAAATTTCTAGGAAAATTTTCCTTCAAAATATAAACTAATTTAGTTATATGTAATATTCTAATACTTAAGAATAACCACTCAACATACTAACCTCTCACTCAGTCACAACCATTCCTGTGAGCAAATAATTCAAATATTTCTCTGGCATTTATATACAATACCTACAAATATAATAATACAGTAGTTACATTATTAACAATATCAGCAAAAAATGTCAAGGACTATATTAGTTAAATCTGAGTATATCATCATTAAACTTTTGTTTTCATATGAACATCAGCAAAAATGCAAGTATAATTCTAAATTATTATAAAATCTGAGTACTGGTATATCAAAATTTAATTTTTTTTTTTTTTGGTAGAAAATTATATCACATTTGAAAATTACAGAGCTCTTCTACTCAAAAATTTTCTACATGCTCTGTTTTGAAAATGCTGAATGTATTTCAGTATTAATGTTAAAAATAATAAATTTAGTTAAGCACATATTATAGAACATTATACATGTAAATTCTTAAATATTCTGGACAAACTTGGACATTGAATTTCACAACTAGTTATAATGTATCTAAAACAAATCACTATAAGCACAAGTTTTTCATGTGTCATGGACATTGTAAATCATGAAAACATCAAATTTCTTATCACTCTATGGGTATTATTTTTAGTTATAATGCAATAAAATGGGGAAACATTTAAAAAAAAAATCTGACTCTTCTCTATATAAAGTCACTGTATGGTCAACCACTTCATTAATAGAAACAAATATTTAAAAAAATACAGCAATGAACTGGAACCTTAATACTAATATATCTATATCTTCTGCCACCTCTCTTTCCCTAATTTAAAATCTGAGCAAAGTAACAGGTCAAATGTATAAATTCTAAATCATATAATGATTAGTTACTTCATGAGGCAGATTCTCAGGAACTGTATTTTATAAGAAAATGAAGATTATCAAGTAACTCTTGCTAGTAAAACTACAATATATTGATCATTTGTACATTTTTGGCACCTCATATTAAAAATATAACTGCTTATATATTTTTCTAACCATCAGTAAATGTATCATGGTGTTGGGTAAGGTATTTGATTGGAAAAAAATATCTTGGACATATGACCCCTCAAGAGAAGTGCCTAGATGCTAGTGAGGGTCTCTTAATCCAAGAAACTGGATCCTTGGATTAAACCTGAATGCCCCTCATTCCCCAGGCACTATATGACCCCTATGGATTTAGTGCTTTCCCTGATTAAAATCTGACATATGACCAGAAACCAAGACTAAGATGAAATAATAAAGAAGTGACTACCACCCTCACACTGACATTCTACACAAATATATCATTGTTTCATAAATGATTACAGTAAAACAGATATTTAATAAAGTACTCACAAATATAAAAAGACGACTAACATGCAAAGCCTTGAGTTTCGTTGTCGTCTGCTGAACACCGAGTAGCACCCTAGTCACTTCTTGTAGAAGAAATATCAGATCTCCTGCACTGTTACATTATTCTCTCAGCAGAATTATATACACATACATTTAGCATGGTCTACACACTGACCAAAATAATTCCCATAAATGCATTATAACATGCCAAATATTCTCATAGTTTATGTATCTGGTAATGATATGAACATTCTGAGAACTGTAGCTTGCAACTTTGGCAAGTTTCTACTTGCATTTTTTTTTTTGTGTGTGCAGAAGTGTTCTGGCAGAAAAGTTTTTGAAGAACAGCTGACATACTTGAGCTTTCTGCACTAATACTAGTAAAGTCATTATTGAGCACATGGCATCCCTTGTCAAAGAAATGTCTTCTCATGTAATGGCAAAGCACGTCTTAGACACATAGCTGTATAACTTTTCTAAGTTATAACTGTAATTTGAACAGTAAGAATTATTTAAAATAAAACACTGGGATCTTTAAATAACAAAAATCCACACTAAATGTCAAATCACACAGACGTCATATTGGTAGGAGAATCTAAATCATGACACTTTTCACCTGATTTGGTGCGTTGTAGGCAAACGTATTTAGTCACATATGAATCACAGTTTGGGGGTAACAGAGGCTCCACAGATGGCCCACCCCCATTTTCTTGAGGAGTACGATTCCAACTCGAATTAAGAATAATGGAAGGATTAAGAGAAGATGGTGAGGATAAGAGAGGATTATTTGTTAAAGCAGTTGAGTTGGGTGGCCGAGAGAAACTACTGAGTTGAACCGCATTGGTGGTTGGTACATTATCACTGCCTGATGTGTGGCGCACTCTAGTATTTGGGAGACGTGTATTAGGTGCAGAACTCCTGCGACAGCTTTGCTCAGTGGGCAGCACTAACTCTAAAGAGTCTGTATCATTAATCTGGACTGCTGCTGAAGGAACCTCCAGGCACGGAGTAATAAGACGAGGCCACATTGTCAATGTTTCCATCATTTCATTAAATGTGGGACGATCATGAGGATTCATACTCCAACAACTCAACAGAAGACGCTCACTGAAAATAAATATAAAGTTTGAAATATATTAAGTTAAAAATCTTACCTGAACATTCTTTGTAATTTTACACCTCAACCTGTTACCTATGTTATTATATGTGTAATGAGAATTAGTCCACAATATTAATAATAATACCGGTATAATCCATCTAAGTGCTGAACCCAGAAGGGTGGTTTACAGTACTGTAATATGTTTAGAACAAATAAATATAACCTATTATGTACCAACCATAAGTACTAAATTAATTTTAAGATTAAAGAACTGTACATGAAATGGGGTTTAGCACTTCGTTCCGATTGTATGTATTATTATTATTATTACTATTATTATTGTACATGAAACATTTCCCAATGAGAAATATACCTAGAATCCTGATTAGTACATTTCATATAGGATCACTGGGTGAAAAGGTTGGGCCTGACAAAACTAAAATCAATGTGTTAATTTTTATGAAAATGTACAGTATATCCAATTCAAATAAAGCATTACACAGCAAGAAGTATTGTATTTTTTATTTACCCCTGACTAGGCAGGATGCTTTTAGGAATATGTAATAATAATTTTAGTAGCTCTTTTTTTTTTTTATCATATAGTATACCCATCAAGGAAGTTTACCTGTAGTAGTACAGATTTTCTTCTACTATTTAGTTTTCAGGTTATAATTTGAGAATGACTCATCTGATCAACTTCAAATTTTCAACACAGGGTAAAGAGTAGTATTCTTTGCATTATGGACATAATAATAATCCTGATGACAAAAACAAAGACTTGGATCTAATGTAATTATGTAATATAAACTTTTTATCACATTTTACTGCACTGACATTTCTGGTCGATTATCCAGGTGCTGAGAGAGAAACCACTAACTAGTGCACTCAACCACAAGCACAGGTTGCTAGAACACAATGATAGCTTATACAGTAAATAAGATGGGTAAATTCTTACATGTTTCAACATAAATCCTTATTAAAAATCTGATATGATAACAATGAATACTCACAGCTGTGGCTTGACACCTTTAGGAATGGTAATAGTGTTTCCGCCCCTTACATGCTCCAGAACCTGATTGTTGGACATTCCCTGAAATGAAATAAAATACAGGAATGAACTAACCAATGGAGGTTAAGCTTTACACATTGCAAACCTCTTCAAGGGTCTCTCCTTGTTGTGGTGAAGAGGCTCTTGGTCTGAGGAATTAGACCTGTTGGTCTGCTTCCTCAGACCGAACCTAATTACCCCCCAATCCCCCCTTCCCTATCCCATCCTCCCCTTTTTCCTTTCCTCCTCCTCCTCCCCACCCCTCCCTTTTGCCCTTCCTTTTTGGCCTTTGGGATTTTTCCCACGGGCACGCTAGTTCCTAGGTAGGGGGTCCATCCCATTCCGTTGAGGTTCTTGGCGGTGGTGTAGTTTGCCGTGGAATCTGGATTGCCTGGGGATGTCCCGATCCCTCTCCGGTATCCGGGAGGGTGGCTTTGGGTGTCTCTCGGGCGACGGGTGTATCTGGAAGCCACCTTTCGGATTCCGGGGGTGGTGGCCGAAGGAGGTATGCTTTGTGGCGGATATCCGGCCGCCCTCTCGTCCACCGAGGTAGCTCGGAAGATGTGAGGTTGCTATCCCGGATTGCTGGTTTACTGGCATGATGGGTAGGGTATGGCACGGGTTCCATGCTGCATCTACGCTACTTGCGGTGCTGAGGTCCTCTTGGGCACGGAGGGAGATTTCTGGCCCTTTCATTCCTCCTAGGAACTATCCCTCCCCGGCCTCTTCAAGGGGGGCTCCTTGGCGTGGTGAAGAGGCTCTTCGTCTGAGGAATTAGACCTGTCGGTCTCCTTCCTCAGACCGAACCTAATTACCCCCCAATCCCCCATTCCCTATCCCATCCTCCCCTTTTTCCTTTCCTTCTCCTCCTCCTCCCCACCCCTCCCTTTTGCCCTTCCTTTTTGGCCTTTGGATTTTTTTTTTTCCCCAACAGGCACGCTAGTTCCTAGGTAGGGGAAAGGGTACCAGGGTCCATCCCATTCTGTTGAGGTTCTTGGCGGTGGCGTAGTTTGCCTTGGAATCTGGATTGCCTGGGGATGTCCCGATCCCTCTCTTGTATCCTGGAGGGTGGCTTTAGGTGTCTCTCGGGCGACGGGTGTATCTCTGGAAGCCACCTTTCGGATTCCGGGGGTGGTGGCCGAAGGAGGTATGCTTTGTGGCAGATTTCCGGCCGCCCTCTCTTTTGTCCACCGAGGTAGCTCGGCAGATGTGCGGTTGCTATCCCAGATTGCCGGTTTACTGGCATGATGGGTAGGGTATGGCACGGGTTCCATGCTGCATCTGCGCTACTTGCGGTGCTGAGGTCCTCTTGGGCGCGGAGGGAGATTTCTGGCCCTTTCATCCCTCCTAGGCACTATCCCTCCCCGGTCCCCCCCTTTTTTTATTCTTTTTTTATTTTTAGTTTCTTTTCTTCTTTCTTTTTTTTTTTCTTAAAAACAAAAAGAAAGAAGTAACTTAACCATGGCAGCCCTAGTCCATGAACCTGCTACCCCCGGGCCCCTTCTTGATACCGCACCCCATTCTGACCCCGCCTTGTCTTCGGACCACTCTTCGGACACTCCTCATGCCTCTGTACCTCTTTCCGGAATAAAGTTGCCTAACTGTTGCCTATGTGTCTTACCAACCCACCCGCTTCAGGTACTGAGGCCTCGACTGACTCCTTCGATTTATCTGACCTTCGCTCTCCTCTGACTATGCTTCTGGCCTCTCCCTCTACGGTGCGGCCCGTTCCACGTCGGACCAACTCTGGTCCCACGCCTAAACGCCAACGACAATTACCTGCTGATGATACTTCTCCACCTTCTTGTTCTTCTCAGAAAAGATCAACACGTCCTTCACTACCTTTCCACGCTCAGTTTCAGACTGCACAATGGACTAAATTCTTCACTTTACGACCGACTTCCTCTACTGCCTATCTTTCTGACCACAGTATTGGCAAGGCACTCCTATACCATGTTGGTAAAGATTTTTCATGCTCTTAAGAGCGGTACGTGCATCATCACCGTACAGAATGCTACCCAGGCTCATGAGCTTTCTCGTCTTTCCCATATCGATACTGTTCCTGTCACTATTGAAAAACATCATTCTCTCAATTCTTGTAGTGGTACCATCATTCTGCCCCATACCATAGTTCAACAAAATTTCCAGACATGTGACACTGACATTCTTGAACAGCTGGAACTCCAAGATCTCCCAATCCTCAAGGTAGACACTTATGTTCTTCCTGCCCGCGGGCGGAGACGATACCCTAGCAATGTGGCTCGTTTAACTTTTGACAGCCATGAACTCCCATCCTCAGTTTATGTAGCAGGACATCGGTTACAAGTTCGAAAGGCGATCCCTACACCGCAATAGTGTAGAAATTGCTGGCGATTTGGCCATCCAGCGAAATATTGCAGATCTATCGCCGAATGCCCAGTCTGTGGTGCCGATGACCATTCTAATACGTCTTGCAATCGACCTCCCTCTTGCCTTAATTGTCATGAGGCTCACCCTTCGTACTCTCGCCGTTGTCAAGTCTACTTAAACGAGCGGGAAATCCGTTACCTCAAAGAGGCAGAAGGTCTCCCTTATGCCATGGCAGTTTCTCATCTCCACCTCCAAGGGAGACTACCTCGTGTTTCTTATTCCCGTGTTTCAAAACGTCCCCCCACTTCTGGGATCCCATCTTCTGCAACCACCTCTGTGGTTACCTCTCCCATAGTCACTCCTGTATCTAATTCTTTTGCTGTCCTAGGCTCAGACGTCCCTACTTCAACGCCTCAGTCTGATCTCGCTTCTTCGTGTTCTCCCTCACAAGCCTCAGTATCGACGAGATCCCGTACGACACCTCCTCCCAATCGTCCCTCTACTTCTCAGAAGTCAAAAAAAGGTCCTTTAACCCCTCCTTCCCTTCTTCCACCTCCTCATTTTACCTTCCCTGTCTCTGTACCGGGTTCTTCCCCTCTCACTGGCTCTGTTACAAGTGTAGAGGTTCACCCTCCTCCTCGTACTATACCTGTTCGGGTTAATAATGTGCTCTCCCCGGACTTTATCCAAGCTGAAGATGTCCCCCAGGGATGTGTTCTGAGCACAACACTTTTTCTCCTTGCTATTAATGATTTGGCCTCTAGTCTTCCATCAAATATTTGGTCATCACTCTATGTTGATGACTTCGCTATTGCCTGTGCAGGCGCTGACTGTCACCTCATTACAGTTTCTCTCCAGCATGCTGTCGACCGTGTTTCCAATTGGGCCACCACACATGGGTTTAAATTTTCCAGCACTAAAACCCACCGAATTACTTTCACTAGACGCTCTGTCATCTCCGATCATCCTTTGTACCTCTATGGCTCCCATATCCCTGAACGTGATACAGTCAAGTTTCTAGGCCTCCTCTTTGACCGTAGGTTATCCTGGAAAGCTCACATTACCTCTCTGAAGGCAACTTGTCACAGCCGGCTGAACCTTCTTAAAACCCTTGCTCATCTTTATTGGGGAGCTGATCGTTGAACCCTCCTTCGCCTACATTCCACCCTCATTTTATCGAAACTTGATTATTATGACCAGATCTATTCAGCGGCATCTCCTGCTACTCTCTCATGCCTTAACCCCATTCATCACCAAGGATTACGTTTATGCCTTGGTGCTTTTCGCTCTTCCCCTGTTGAGAGCCTCTATGCAGAAGCGAACGTTCCATCCTTATCCGATCGCTGTGATGCCCATTGCCTTCACTACTATGTACGCTCTCATGATCTCCGCAATCCTTCCATTTATAGAATGGTCACTGATCTTAGTAGACATTCTCTATTTGTTCGCCGCCCCTGTTTACTCCGTCCCTTCTCTCTTCGCCTTCATTCGCTCTTGTCTTCGCTTCAATTACCACCTTTCTATGTTCATGTAGCATCTCACTTTTCCCTAGCCCCCTGGGAAGTTCCAGCTGTTCGAGCCTGTTCTGTCTCTCTCCCTTGCTCGAAAGCCCAACCGTCTACAGTCGCTTCCCGCTCTCTTTTTCTTGACCACTTCCACTCTCATTCTCATGCCATTGCTGTGTACACAGATGGCTCTAAGTCTTCTGATGGTGTAGGATTCGCAGCAGTGTTCCCGGACAGCGTCGTACGAGGGCATTTACTATCTTTGGCTAGTATTTTTACTGCTGAATTGTATGCCATCCTTGCAGCACTTATCCATATTGCATCTATGCCTGTGTCATCATTTGTGGTTGTCTCAGACTCCCTTAGTGCTTTACAGGCTATACAGAAATTTGATACACCTCACCATTTAGTCCTCCGTATCCAACTTTGGCTACACCACATCTTTACCAAGCATAAAGATATTGTTTTTTGTTGGGTCCCTGGTCATGTTGACGTACAGGGCAATGAACAGGCAGACACTGCTGCGCGGTCAGCAGTACATGACCTACCAGTTTCATATAGAGTTATTCCATTTACGGACTATTTTGCTGCAATAGCTACCCACCTTCACACCCGTTGGCAACAACGTTGGTCTACTATGCTCAGCAACAAACTTCAATCTATTAAACCGAGTATAGGTTACTGGCCGTCTTCTTATCACCAGTGTCGAGGTTGGGAGACTACTCTCTCCCGTCTTCGCATTGGCCATACTCGTCTTACTCATGGATATCTCATGGAGAGGCGCCCTGCTCCTCTCTGTGAGAATTGCCAAGCTCCATTATCAGTCAGCCACATTCTGTTAGATTGCCCACTTTATCAACGAGCACGCAGAATTTACCTCCGTCGTTGTCTTCGCTCCGCTGCTCTCTCTTTACCTTCCCTTCTCGCTGATGGACCCACCTTTCATCTGGACTCTCTCATTGACTTTTTGACAACAACTGACTTACTTCACAAATTCTGATACCTTCAGCCCTTTGTACTTTAATCTCTTGCTACCCTCTACCCCCGTACTATCCCCTGCCCCGCTGTTTTCTGTAACCTACTGATCATCCCTCCCCCCTTCTGCCACCCAATACCCTCGCTTCCTTCCCTACCCTGCAGCGCTGTATAGCCCTTGTGGCTTAGTGCTTCTTTTTGATTATAATAATAATATCCCTCCCCGGTCCCCCCTTTTCTTTTATTCTTTTTTTTTCTTTTTTCTTTTTTTTTCTTAAAAACAAAAAGAAAGAAGTAACCTAACCATGGAGAACCCAATCCATGAACCTGCTACCCCCAGGCCCCTTCTTGATACCGCACCCCGTTCTGACCCCGCCTCGTCTTTGGACCACTCTTCAGACACTCCTCATGCCTCTGTACCTCTTGCCAGTGCTGTTTCCTCACCCGCTTCAGGTACTGAGGTCTCAACTGACTCCTTCGATTAATCTGACTTCCACTCTCCTTTGACTATGTATCTGGCCTCTCCCTCTACGGTGCGGCAATTTTCGAATCGCCAGCCCGTTCCACGTCGGACCAACTCTGGTCCCACGCCTAAACACCAACGACAATTACCTGCTGATGATACTTCTCGTTCTTCTCAGAAAAGATCGACACGTCCTGCACTCCCTTTCCACGCTCAGTTTCAGAATGCACGATGGACTAAATTCTTCACTTTACGACTGACTTCCTCTACCGCCTATCTTTCTGACCACAGTATTGGCAAGGCACTCCTATGCCATGTTGGTAAAGATATTTCTTTTCAGCGGTACGCGCATCATCACTGTACAGAATGTTACCCAAGCTCATGATCTTTCTCTTCTTTCCCATATAGATACTGTTCCTGTCACTATTGAAAAACATCATTCCCTCAATTCTTGTAGTGGTACCGTCATTCTGCCCCATACCATAATTCAACAAAATTTCCAGGCATGTGGCAATGACATTCTTGAACAGCTGGAACTCCAAGATCTCCCAATCCTCAAGGTAGACACTTATGTTCTTCCTGCCAGTGGGCGGAGACGATACCCTAGCAATGTGGCTCGTTTAACTTTTGACAGCCGTGAACTCCCATCCTCAGTTTATGTAGCAGGACATCGGTTACAAGTTCGAAAGATGATCCCTACACCGCAACAGTGTAGAAATTGCTGGAGATTTGGCCATCCAGCGAAATATTGCAGATCTATAGCCGAATACCCAGTCTGTGGTGCCGATGACCATTCAAATATGTCTTGCAATCGACCTCCCTCTTGCCTTAATTGTCATGAGGCTCACCCTTCGTACTCTCGCCATTGCCAAGTCTACTTAAATGAGCGGGAAATCCGTTACCTCAAAGAGGCAGAAGGTCTCCCTTATGCCATGGCAGTTTCTCATCTCTGCCTCCAAGGAAGGCTACCTCGTGTTTCTTATTCCCATGTTTCAAAACACCCCCCCACTTCTGGGGTCCCATCTTCTGCAGCCTCCTCTGTGGTTACCTCTCCCATAGTCACTCCTGTATCAATTCTTTTGCTGTCCTAGGCTCAGACATCCCTACTTAAACGCCTCAGTCTGTTCTCACTTCTTCGTGTTCTCTCTCACAAGCCTCAGTATCGACGAGATCCCGTACGACACCTCCTCCCAATTGTCCCTCTACTTCTCAGAAGTCAAAAAAAGGTCCTTTAACCCCTCCTTCCCTTCTTCCACCTCCTCATTTTACCTTCCCTGTCTCTGTACCGGGTTCTTCCCCTCTCACTGGCTCTGTTACAAGTGTAGAGGTTCACCCTCCTCCTTGTACTATACCTACCTCCCCTGTTCCCTCCCAAGTTTCTTCCTCTTCTGCCGCCTCCCAGGTTTCTGCCTCTTCTGTCCCCCTTCCACGCTTCTTCTCCAGTTCCCTCCACCCTTTCGCCCCCCCCTACCTTGGTACTGTCCATTACAGTTCCAATCTTTACTCATCCTCCCCCTACCATCTCCAATATTGTCTCCCATACGACGTCTCTGAATTCCGAACCACTTGAAGCAATCTCTGAATATGTTGCAGAGACCAAACCATCAATGGACACTGATCCACCCTCTGTTCCTTCTCTCTCCTCTCCTCCATCTGCGCAACTCCTTTCTTCACAGCGCACCGTTCCTTCACTGCTTGAACATTTTCCGCTGCCTCCGCATGTGGACTTTTCTAACCCCTCTAGTCCATAGGAACCCTTACCTGCGGATTTCAGGTATCTTTATCATTGCCAATCATGGCCTATTTACAGTGGAATATACGCGGCCTCAGGGGTAATCGGGGTGAGCTTCAGATGTTACTCTCCCAGTTTTCCCCTGTAGGTGTTTGCTTACAGGAACCAAAATTACACTCTGCTGTTATCTCTCCCATCTCAGGCTATAATTTATTGTATTCTTCAGATCCTTTTCTTGATGGGACCTTTAATGAAAGTGCCCTTCTTCTACGCACTGATATTCTGTACCATCAGCTATTTGTTCGTACTTCGCTGCATTACACAGCAGCCCGTATCCACTTGCATAGGTGGTATACACTCTGTTCTTTATATCTCTCTCCTTCTCGGGCATTATCTATTCCGGATATTGCCTTTCTTGTTTCGTCATTACTGCCACCGATTCTGTTACTTGGCGATTTTAATGCCCATCATTTCCTCGGCTGGGGGGGGGGGTCTCACTGTGATTCCCATGGCATTCAGTTTGAGGATTTTCTTGCCACCCACCCCCTCCATGTTTTAAATACAGGTCCTCACACCCATTTTGATCCTCGGACTCACACTCTCTCTTGCATCGATCTCTCAGTCTGCTCTTCCTCCGCCGTATTAGACTTCACCTGGTCTGTTCTCCCGGATTTACATGACAGCGATCATTTCCCAATCATTCTTACTTCCCCTTCATATTCACCACCTCTTCGTATCCCATGCTGGCAATTTGATCAGGCAAATTGGAACCTTTACTCACAACTAACTGTAACAAACTCTGATGCCTTCAGCCCTTTCTACCTCAATCTCTTGCTACCCTCTACCCCCGCACTATCCCCTGCCCCGCTGTTTTCTGTAACCTACTGATCATCCCTCCCCCCTTCTGCCACCCAATACCCTCGCTTCCTTCCCTACCCTGCAGTGCTGTATAGCCCTTGTGACTTAGCACTTCTTTTTGATTATAATAATAATAATACACATTGCAATATATTATAGTATCATATATGCAATTCAATCAAGGGAAATAAACTTACTGCATCTACTTATTTTTATTATGTAATCTCCATCTCCTATCATAAATAATGGAATAAAAAGCAAGACTAAAAATTCAAAGAATTTTATTACCAGTGAAGAGAACCAGTGAAGTTTTTTGTTAAAATGCACTTGCCCCTTAATTGGGGTGCCTTGAGTCTGGTAAAGGGATCTTGTTCTAAGGGATTGGAACTACCATTTCCTTTGGCTCAAACCTGATACAGGCAGGCTTTGCTTTACAGTGTTTTACTAATGCAGCTGTTTTCAGTTACACCCATTCTTCATTTATTTAGACTTCCTATAATAAATATATTCACCACTCACTATAAGCTAAGGACAAAATATTTTAACCCTTTCAGGGTCCATGCCGTAGATCTACGGCTTTACGTTCAGGGTCCAAACCGTAGATCTACACCATGAGCTCAGCTCACTCTGATAAGCTGTGAGTGGTAAATTTGGGCTTAGACATAAGAGAATACATCTATGTGGTATGTGTGCACCACATAAAACAAATCCTGCAGCACAGGGTATGAGAGAAAAAACTGAGACCGTGATTTTCGATTAAAACAGCGACTTTGCATTGTTTTTTCGTATGTTTTTTATAGTTGTATTTGCAATTTCTTTGTCTCATTTGATAGATTGGAAGACATGTTACAGAAATAGAGAAGATTTTGATTGGTTTTAGCACTGGAAATGGCTTGAAACTGAGCTCAAAGTAGCGGAAATGTTAAATTTTTGCCGATGTTCAAGAGTAAACAAACGACCTCACACGTCTAATACACGCCAGCTGGTGGGTCTAATATACATTCACAAATGTTGTGATGATATTTATACAATTATTACAATATTGCATAACAGTAAATCTATTTTTTGGTTTGAATAAAAATTCATTATATGAATAAAAAATCAAAATGGAATTCATTTGTAAAGCCTCAAAATGTAACTAATGAACAGAGGAAATGTTAGTTTAGTGCCAGGAATACCTACATTGTTTATTCAAGTATACATAGTATAAATTACCTAGGATAACCCAAAAAATCCAGAAAAAGTGCTGTACTCTGCTTGAAGATGCGAGTAAACGTGATGACACAGTCTTGTGGCTCTCTCTGAGACAGAAAGCTAGACGGATAGATATATAGACACTCCTCCTCCTCCTCCTCCTCTTCTTCTTCTTCTTCTTCTTCTTCTTCTTCTTCTTCTTCTTCTTCCTCTTCCTCTTCCTCCTCCTCCTCCTCCTCCTCCTCCTCCCTCCTCCTCCTCCTCCCTCCTCCTCCCTCCTCCTCCTCCTCCCTCCTCCTCCATCCTCCTCCTCTTCCTCCTCCTCCTCCCTCCTCCTCCTCCCTCCTCCTCCTCCTCCTCCTCCTCCTCCTCCTCCCTCCTCCTCCTCCTCCTCCTCCCTCCTCCTCCTCCCTCCTCCTCCTCCTCCTCCTTCCTTCCTCCTCCTCCTCCTCTTCCTCCTTTCTTCCTCCTCCTCCTTCCTCCTCCTCTTCCTCCTTCCTTCCTCCTCCTCCTTCCTCCTCCTCCTCCTTCCTCCTCCTCCTCATTATTATTATTATAATATACTTCCACATATCCAGAACATTGCTGGGACCTATAAATACTTTGTTTATATTCCAAGACAATAGTAAATGACCAAGACAGGTGTAAATGTCCACCTGTCAGTGTGTTTGTGACAATTTGAGTACAATTTCAGTACCTAATACTAGTGTCAAAGCAAAGATTGGTTATGAAATGACAAGAACTACTATAAATTGTAATTATCAGAACATAAAAATTATATAAAATATGAAAAATAGAAAAAAAGGTATATCGGCAACACTTCTAGCGGCAGGACTCCATGTTGCCGTCACATGAGCATCCACTGCCAACTTCTCTGCCTCATATCTCTGTAAGTACTGACCCTAATTTTTTTTTTATTCTAAAACTTAAAAAATGTGCTCTTTTTTCTATAAAAAAAAAATTCAAAATATTCGGGGGGCTGCACGAGTGAACGTATATATACGTTTGGACCGTTTAAGGGTTAAATGTCATAGAATATTGTGTAGGTGGGGTGGCCTGGTATGGTAGCCTGGCTGGCTACCATACATACCACACTTGATTTCTTACAATAAATACTACTCGTCTCACCCTAGATTAAGACTACAAAACTCACAAAATCGCAATGACATGATTGCAAACAAACCATACCACGGGCGGGGATAGAACCCACAATCAGAGAGTCTCAAAACTCCAGACCGTCGCGTTAGCCACTGGACCAGCTAGCCACAATAAGATTCGCCCAACTAGGTATATTTCTACACCATAGGAAAGTTAGCAAAGGCACCACTCTGACCACAAATGCAAGTTTTTACAGACATATCTCCAGCTAGCGTGGCCATGACGAACTCTAGCTCTAGCTCAGTGGTGCCTATGCTAACCTTCCTATGGTGTAGAAATATACCTAGTTGGGCGAATCTTATTGTGGCTAGCTGGTCCAGTGGCTAACGCAACGGTCTGGAGTTTTGAGACTCTCTGATCGCGGGTTCTATCCCTGCCCGTGGTATGGTTTGTTTGCAATCGTGTCATTACGATTTTGCGAGTCATGTTAACGGCTTTGAGGGGGCTTGAGCTAGAGTTCGTCACGGCCACACTAGCTGGAGATTCGTCTATAAAAACCTGCATTTGTGGTCACAGTGGTGCCTATGCTAACCTTCCTATGGTGTAGAAATATACCTAGTTGGACGAATCTTATTGTGGCTAGCTGGTCCAGTGGCTAACGTGACGGTCTGGAGTTTTGAGACTCTCTGATCGTGGGTTCTATCCCCGCCCGTGGTATGGTTTGTTTGCAATTGTGTCATTACGATTTTGCGAGTCATGTTAACGGCTTTGAGGAGACTCGAGCTAGAGTTCGTCACGGCCATGCTAGCTGGAGATTCGTCTATAAAACCTGCATTTGTGGTCACGGTGGTGCCTATGCTGTCCTATGGTGTAGAAATATCCCTAGCTGGACGAATCTTATTGTGGCTAGCTGGTCCAGTGGCTAACGTGGCAGTCTGGAGTTTTGAGACTCTCTGATCGCGGGTTCTATTCCCACCCGTGGTATGGCTTTTAAGACTACAAATAGTTTAAGGTAAGTAATGAGTGTACTATATGTGTTATTTTACTTTTTTATTGTTTTTTAATGCCTAGTTCTATTGCAAACTTAATATATGTAAGTGTAAACTTGTTATCTAGTATTTGTATGCATTTATAAGTGGAAAAAAAAAGGGTGTTCCACTTTACGGCAATTTTTGCTTTATGGCGGTAGCCTAGAACCTAACCTGCCGTATAAGTGGGGCCCTACTGTATATATATACAGTGGACCCCCGGTTATTGGCCAGTCGGTGATCAGGTGGTTTTTCAGCACCCGGTTATCGGCTGTTAATTTGGTGATCGGCCGTTTGGGACGTGTCTGTTCACCGGCTGGGCTGCTTGCGCGTCATTTTGGCTGTCTCTCTCAGTGGCTGAGGAAGCTTCTGCTCATACATCCAAACATTTTGCTTATTTCCCATTGTAGTTTGTGTTATTTTTGCAGTGCAACTGTGAAATAAGTAACCATGGCTCCAAAGAAAGTTCCTGTAGTAAAGAAAGTGAGAAACACCATGGAATTTAAGTGTGAAGTGATAGAAAAGTTTGAGAGTGGTATTAGAGTGGTGGAACTTGCTAGGATGTACAGCAAGAATAAATCAATAATTACATCCATCCTGGCAAAGAAAGAACAAATCAAGGACACTAATGTTGCAAAAAGAGTAACTTTTCTAACTAAACAAAGGCCACCAATAATGGAAGAGATGGAAAAGTTATTATTATTGTGGATTAAGGAAAAAGAATTAGTGGGAGACAGTGTTGTGGAGTTGATTATTTGTGAGAAGGCAAGGCAGTTGCATGAGGATCTTGCAAAGAAAATGCCTGGAACAAGTGATGCAGTTTGTGAATTTAGGGCCAGCAAAGGATGGTTTGATAGATTTAAGAAGCGTAGTGGCATACACAGTGTTGTAAGGCATGGTGAGGCTGCAAGTTCTGACAAATGTGTGGCTAAAAAATTTGTGCAGGAATTCCAGGGGTACATAGAGGCTGAAGGATTCAAACCCCAACAAGTGTTCAGTTGTGACAAAAGCCTGTTTTGGAAGAAAATGCCAAACAGGACCTACATTACCCAAGAGGAAAAGGCACTGCCAGGACACAGTCCTATGAAAGACAGGCTTACTCTTTTGTTGTGTGGTAATGCTAGTGGGGATTTCAAAGTGAAGCCTTTACTCATGTATCACTCAGAAAATCCCAGAGTGTTCAAGAAAAACAATGTCATGAATAATAGATTGTGTATGATGCGGAAGGCTAATCATAAGGCATGGGTCACAAGGCAAATTTTCAAAGAGTGGCTTAATGATGTGTTTGGCCCAAGTGTGAAAAAATACCTCCTGGGAAAGAAATTGCCACTCAAGTGCCTCCTGGTACTGGACAGTGCTCCTGCACATCCTCTAGACTTGGAAGACCAAGTGTTTAGGGACTTCAATTTTATAAAAATGAAGTTTTTGCCTCCTAACACCACTCTTCTCCTCCAGCCCATGGACCAGCAGGTCATTTCTAACCTCAAAAAACTACACACAAAAGCAGTGTTTCAAAAGTGCTTTGAAGTGACCTCAGACACTCAGTTGACCCTAAGAGAGTTCTGGAGGAATCACTTCACTATCCTCCACTGCATAAGCCTTATAGGTAAGGCTTGCAAGGGAGTGACTTCCAGGACTTTGAACTCTGCTTGGAGAAAACTGTGGCCAGATTGTGTCCAAGAGAGGGATTTTGAAGGGTTTGAGGCTGACACTGACCCTGCGGACTCTATTGTGGCACTGGGGAAGTCCCTGGGGTTGGAGGTGAGTGGCGAGGATGTGGAAGAGTTGGTGGAGGACCACAGGGAAGAGCTAACCACTGAAGAGCTTCAACTTGAACAGCAACAGATCGCAGCTGAGGAACTTGCTTCAGAGGAGGAGGAGGAAGAGGAAGTGAAGGAGGTGCCTTCTTCATTGATTAAGAACATTTGTGCAAAGTGGAATGATGTGCAAAGTTTTGTTGAGAAGTATCACCCTGACAAAGCTGAAACAAGCCATATCTGCAACATGTTTAGTGACAAAACCCTGTCCCATTTCAGGGAAATCTTAAAGAGATGCCAGAAACAGAGCACTCTGGACAGTTATTTTGTGAGACAGGGGTCCAGTGACTCTCAAGTTGGTCCTAGTGGCATTAACCCTTTCAGGGTCCGTCCCATAGATCTACGGCTTCATGTTCAGGGTCCAAACTGCAGATCTATGCCAAAATTCTAGTGGCGTCAAATTTAGCGCAAAAAGGCTGGTAGGCCTACATGTGAGAGAACAGGTCTGCATGGTGTGTGTGCGCCTGCATAGCATTGTGGGAACGCCGGATCAGTTACCTTTGTTCACCATGCCTCGTCGCAAGGCAGCTCTCACTCCAAGGAAAATTGGGACTCTCCTCTTCCTATCTGATAGTTCTGACTTTGATGGAAGTGGAAACGAAGACGAGTTCTTTGGCTTTGATCAGTTAGTGACCAAAAGGAATGACCAGGATATCGATAATACAGTGGACCCTCGACCAACGATATTAATCCGTTCCTGAGAGCTCATCGTTAATCGAAATTATCGTTAGTCGAGTTAATTTTCCCCATAAGAAATAATGGAAATCAAATTAATCCGTGTAAGACAACCAAAAGTATTGAAAAAAACAAAATTTTACCACATGAAACATTAATTTTAATACACACAAACTGAAGAAGATGTACAATTACATGACACTTACCTTTATTGAAGATCTGGTGATGATTGATGGGATGGGAGGAGGGGAGACTGTGGATGGTGTTAGTGTTTAGAAGGGGAATCCCCTTCCATTAGGACTTGAAGTGTCAAGTCCTTTTCCAGGGTTACTTCCCTTCTTTTAATGCCACTAGGACCAGCTTGAGAGTCACTGGACCTCTGTCGCACAACATATCTGTCCATAGAGGCCTGTACCTCCCGTTCCTTTATGACATTCCTAAGTGTTTCACAACATTGTCAGTGTCACAATTAAACACTTGTTCAGGTTTCAATTCTTCACTGTCTATGTACTCCTTGAATTCCTGCACATATTTTTCAGCTGCTTTTTGGTCCAAACTGGCAGCCTCACCATGCCTTATCACACTATGTATGCCACTACGATTCTTAAATCTCTCAAACCAACCTTTGCTGGCCTTAAATTCAATCACATCACCACTAGTTGCTGGCATTTTTCTAATTAAATTGTCATGCAACTTCCTAGCCTTTTCACATATGATCGCTTGAGAGATGCTATCTCCTGCTATCTGTTTTTTGTTTATCCACACCAATAACAGTCTCTCAACATCTTCTATCACTTGTGATCTCAGTTTTGAAAACATATTTACACCTCTGGCAAGAACAGCTTCCTTGATTGCCGTTTTCTTGGCCACAATAGTAGCGATGGTTGATTGGGGTTTTGTGTACAACCTGGCCAGCTCGGAGACACACACTCCACTTTCATACTTAGCAATGATCTCTTTCTTCATATCCATAGTAATTCTCACCCTTTTTGCTGTAGGCAAAATTTTTGCGTTAAAATGTATCGCTAGTCGGATTTAACGTTAGATGATGCCATCGTTGGTCAAGGGTCCATTGTAGTGCAGAAAACCCTGACAATCCTCAACCTTCTACCTCTGGTGTGGGCACTCCTCAGTCATGGTCAGTTGTACCTCATCGCAAGAGAAAACTAATATTTTCGCGTGGCTAGGCCTCTGACTTCAGTAATAATGATGATAGTGACGTGGATTGTGATTTTATTGCTCTTGACAATCATTCGAGTAGTGATAGTGAGGAAACATATTTACCAGTGAAGCGTCGGTATATATGCCGCCGCATGCGCTCGGGTAGTGTTCCCTATGCAGTGCCCAGGGGACGGACTACATCTCGGAGTACATCCCGTGGCCCTACACCAGGAATAGACAGTAAAAGTGAGGATGATGTGGCTACACTTGGCATGGATAGACCACAGGCATCAGTAGGTGGTGGTAGTGGTGAGGGCAGTGCCACGGCAATGCGTGATTCACCAGCCCAGGCTGGGACCCACGCTGCTGACTCCTCAGTTCAAGGACAAAGCGGAGCGTAAGCCACCAGCCCACCACAACCACAACTACCTGCACAACCAGCCTATGATGTCCAGTATCCACTAGCAAACCGTATCTGGGATTGGCAGCAAAATCCCAATTTTGTTCCCAAGCCCCACCACTTTGATGACTCTCGAAGTGGAATTCTACCTACTTGTCCCCTTGGAACCATGGCCAATGAACTGGAATTCTTTGAACTATTCTTTGACCAGCCCTTGATGGAAACTATTGTCAGGGAAAGTAACAAGTATTTTGAGTACACCATGGCAAATACGATCATATCACCACAGTCAAAACTACACCGGTGGAAAGAGACGAATGTTGCAGAAATGTATTTGCTTTTTGCAACAATAATGCTTATGCCTCATGTCTATAAGCATAATATAAAAGCAAACTGGTCCACAGATCGGCTAATTTCTACCCCGGTCTTCAGTGAAATCATCCCAGTGAACAGGTTTATCTTACTGTTACATATGTTGCACTTCTCTGACAAAACTAGGCCTGACAGAAGTGACAGGTTATACAAGATTAGAAATGTTTTTATGTATCTGAAACAAAAGTTCAACATGTACTTTTATCCATTCAAGAATCTTGTAATTGACGAGTCTTTGATTTTGTTCAAAGGTAGACTGTCGTTCAAGCAGTATATACCGAGCAAGAGGAAACGCTTTGGTATAAAACTGTTTGTACTCTGTGACTGTGACAGTGGCCTGGTGTTATATACACAGGATGTAAAACATTGAAAGATACCAGGATGTTATTGAGTATCTCAGGTGACGTAGTGAGAAGCATGATGGCACCTTATCTTGGTAAGGGGCATACATTATATACCGATAACTGGTACACAAGCCCTTTACTCAGTGATTTCTTGCGAGTGAACAAGACAGATGTGTGTGGCACAGTGCGTTCTAATCGTAAATATATGCCCAGGTTCAACGCAGGTGCTCGTGGTGATGAGGTGCAGGTGTTTACTGCCAATGACATCATGGCATTACGGTGGCATGACAAACGAGATGTCACATTCTTGACAACCATTCACCGTAACGAAATGCAAGACAGTGGCAAAGTTGATAGAATGACTAATGAACATATTCAAAAACCAGCGACAGTGACTGATTATACACAAAACATGCACTTGGTTGACAAATGTGACATGCAGATTGGCTTTGTTGATTGTGTTCGTAAGAGTTACAAGTGGTACATGAAACTTTTCTTTCATCTCATGGGCATTTCAATGCTCAATGCATATAATATGTACCAAATGAAGACTGGCAACAGACCACTGTATGGTGAATTTTGTTTGTCTGTTGTCAGACAACTCATAATGATGTACCAGGTAACAACACCTCCTATACAACAAGGTCCTCGAACTCCTCAGAATATACCCAAGCGTTTGAGGAGGGAAGGTGATCATTTCATAATACAGCTTCCTTCAACTAAGAAGAAATTTGCTCAGAAGAGATGCATTGTCTGTGCACAAACAAACCGACGGACGCAAAGACACTCGGTTTATGTGCGAGGAATGTAAGGTACCTCTGTGCATGGTGCCTTGTTTCAAGGAGTTCCACAAGCTCCAGCAGTTCTAAAAACATGTCCAGTGATTGTAAATATGTAAATATATGATAGAACATTAGTATTATACAAGATTTATGCATGTTTATTGTAATAAACAAAAGTGGTAAACAATAATATGATAATAACTTTAGGCTGCGGTTATTGTGTTGAAGACAGTGAGTTTATATATATACATTATATACAGCATTGGTCTCTCAGGCCCCAAATGTTAGTAGGAAAAGAAAAAAATTAGAAAAGAAAAGAAAAAACTACAAAAAACGTAAAATAAAGTAATGCGTGTACGTATGTGGAAATCGTCGATGTTGCCGCCACCCGGTCATTTTGGGTCAACTTCTCAGTACTGTATCTCAGTAAGTACTGATCAGATTTTTTTTTTGTTTTATTACCTTCACAACAATTTTTTTTTTTTTTTTTAACAAGTCGGTCGTCTCCCACCGAGGCAGGGTGACCCAAAAAAGAAAGAAAATCCCCAAAAAGAAAATACTTTCATCATCATTCAACACTTTCACCACACTCACACATTATCACTGCTTTTGCAGAGGTGCTCAGAATACAACAGTTTAGAAGCATATACGTATAGAGATACACAACATATCCCTCCAAACTGCCAATATCCCAAACCCCTCCTTTAAAGTGCAGGCATTGTACTTCCCACTTCCAGGACTCAAGTCCGACTATATGACAATATACTCTTTAATTCTGTAAGAAAAATAATTTTTTTTTTTTTTTCAAAATTTCAGATTTTGGCCTTGGACCCTGAAAGGGTTAAAAGACAAAGAAGGGAAGTAACCCCAGAGAAGGCTTTGCTACCTAAAGTCTTTATTGAGGGATGATTCCCCTTCCAAACACTAACTCCTCCCTCTTTCCTCATCCCTATCTTCCAGAAGCCAGCATTAGCCTTCAATAAAGGTATGTAATATTTATAGTATAATTGTTAAAAAAATTATTTTTTGTGAATATTTTTGTCTGGAATGGATTAATTGTATTTATATTAATTCTTATGAGAAATATTATTTCGGTTTTCAGCCAACCTTCTGGAACGGATTATGGCTGATAACCAAGGGTCCACTGTATATATTTTTTTAATACATCGGCCATTTCCCACTGAGGCAGCGTAACCCAAAAAGAAAGAAAAACCCAAAAGGAAAGAAAAATACTTTCATCATCATTGAACACTTTCACCATCACTATACATAATCACTGTCTTTGCAGAGGCGCTCAGATACGACAGTTTAGAAGTCCCTCCAAATTGCCAATATCCCAAACCCCTCCTTTATATATGTGCAAAAATCACACACAAGCAACACAAGATGCAAAACAACTACAGGGGGAGTTGAATTATAGCTTTAGACCTTTTGTGTTGCAATCATCACATCATCAGGAGCTTGCAAAGTTGCAGAAATATATTGCAATCAACACATCATCAGGAGCTTGCAAAGTTGCAGAAATGAGTAAGTAATCTTACCAAATTTGTTCTGAGAAACGCTTGCTAAGACAGAGTGGTGGAGGGAAAATATTCAGTACCCCAGGCACAACAAGTGCCTAGTGCCAGGGAGATTAAGTGTTATGGGAAACAGAAAGTCAGTCCATAACCCAAGGTAAATTAGTGATTAATTAGCAAAAATTAACATTGGTAAAATACTGGTTATCAAGATCATCAATCGGTGATGTAAAGAGTTAGGTGCGGTGTTCTTTTCATAAATGTACCTGAAAGGGAAAGCTTCCAAAGGTGATGATTTCATACAGCAGAACACCATATGACCACATGTCACTCATGTTGGTGAAAAGGCCATCTTCAAGGGACTCCGGAGACATCCATCGCACAGGTAACATAGCTGTTAAGGAAAAAATGTATGTAACTCACCTTTCAAATAAAAATATTGTAAGTAACTATGATTCACAATACCATACCTTAAGCTTGCTAAACAATTACCCTAATCTTTAAAATCAAATGTTAAGCTTTAAAATTTCTAAAGTACTAATTTTGTGGTTTGATTTCAAAGAGGATCAGTAAGGTATAAAATAAGTGAAAAATAAAGAACAGACAGACACAGGAATGCCATCAAAATGGAAGCTAATGTGCCATGAGATTTCAAAAGCATCTGATTCAAAATCAATTTGAAAATGTATATATAGTGCTATATGTAAAAGTAAACAAAGTATTACATATATCATAATATAATTTTAACATGAAAGGTAAGTTTTATAAATTATCTTAACCAAAGCGAATTACAACTTTTCATAGCACAATCAAGATTACACAAATCTGTGACCATATGGTGAGTAGTAATATACAGTAAGTACATCTGTGATACTATGGCTAACCAAGAATTTTTTTAATCGGGTAACACTGCAGAAATCTTACTGTTTCATATACCACAAGAAATAAAAACAGTTAAAGTTTCTTTAAAAATGTAAAACTACTATATTTACTTTGTTATAAAAGTAGATGATGACAAAAAAACTGGCATTAAACAACATTTTTTCTTGTACATTTAACTGACCCTTGTAGATGTGTATTCTACATTCCTGAAGACCTTAAAAATACAGATAAACAAAACTAAAATTTGAAAAAAAAAAAAAAAAAAATTATGCATAATTGTTACAAAATCAGATGATGTGACAGCATTCATTTCATACATTTTTGTAAAGCCCCTGGCTGACAATATTGTCATTAACCCTTTCATGGTTGGTGCCATACTAGTACGGCTTGCACGCCAGTGTTGGTGCCATACTTGTACACATTAATTCTAGCACCTTCAAATCTAGAGAGAGAAAGCTGGTAGGCCTACATATGAAAGAATGGGTCTATGTGGTCAGTGTGCACAGTATAAAAAAAAAAAATCCTGCAGCACACAGTGCATAATGAGAGGAAAAAAACTCTGTTTTTGCTTTAAAACAGCGACTTTGCAGTGTGTTTTTGTATGTTATTAATGGTTGAATTCTAGTTTTCCTGGTCTCATTTTATAGAATGGAAGACATATTACAGAAATCGAGATGATTTTGATTGGTTTCACAATGAACAGTACCTTGAAATTGAGCTCAAATTAGCAGAAATGTTCGATTTTTGCCAAAGTTCAAAAGTAAACAAATCATGCCACATGTCCAATACACGTCAACTGGTGAGTCTAATATTCTTTCACAAGTGCGCTGATATTATTTATACCATTTCTACACTAATGCAATAGTCTGCATAACAGTAAATCTTCTATTTTTTTGTGAAAATAAAAATTCAAAGTGGAAAGCAAAAGAAATGAAAGAGAGGCCTGCGGATGTGACTAATGAACAGAGAAAATGTTATTTTAGTGCCAGGAATGTCTGTCTTGTTTATTCTGGACCCTATTTGGAAATTGGCATCTTTTGAAATTTGTGTGAAATTGGCAAAATTGCCAATTTCTGACCACTTTATTGGATAGTTGAAATCAGTAAATGGGTGATTTCTTGTATTCATTTGACAGAAAAAAATGGAGCTCTAGTGAAATAGTTATGATTTTTGTCGACTGGCACATTGGAATTGGCCAAAAATAGGGCTCAAAGTGGGCGAAATCTCTGATGCGTAAACATCATCGAGACCGCTAACTTCGCGAGAGCATAATTCTGTAAGTTTTCCATCAAATTTCATACTTTTGGTGCCATTATGATCGGGAAAAAATTCTCTATCATTTCATAAGAAAAAATAATTTTTCTTTTGAAAAATTTTCGACCCTGAGAACAAGTTTAGGAGAGGGCCTGTTGACCCTGAAAGGGTTAATGATCACATGCTGGTGTCTGCCAGTAAGATATTTTATGTATGTGACAGCATCCCATTTTAATTACACAATGAAGATATTTTAATGAAATTTTGACTATATTCTCTAAACCTTAGCAAATACTACTAGTACTTACTTTGCTAACTACCTAAAAATGAAATTATATTTGCTTTCAACTTAGTATAACTATTCCAATTTACTAATATTTCACATAAAGCATAAATACTATTGTACTTACCTCGTCTATTGAACCGGTAATAATCACTTTCATACATAGGACGCGTCATACCAAAGTCTGAGAGCTTGACGACCCTCTCTGCACTCACCAAGCAATTTCTGCATGCCACATCCCTGGTACAATACAGGTGTAAATAAAGTTTGTTGGAATTAACTCAAACACTGTATTTCTTTTGTACAACCATGTATCATGTCCAAGTAATAATAAATAAAAATAAATGGTACTGTACTCGTAATGTAATGTAATGTACTCGTTTAAGTACAAAATATTTAACATTCTTCCTCAGCACAAAACCCCAAAAATGAAAGAATAGCTTCTGTCATTCAGAGAGTAAACTCAAACAATCAAGTCCAGACATCAGCCATTTTAAACTGATGATACTTTCTTGTAAGTGGCTAGAGCAATTCTTGCATTTTTTTTTTTAAACTCAGTGGCAGTCTCCTGCTAAGGCAGCAGTGCTGTATGAGCCTAGTGGGTTTAGCGCTTGGTTTTGTTTATAATAATAATAATAATAATAATCCTGCCAAGGTAGGGTTATCCAAAAAAGAAAATGCATTCACCACCATTCTTGCAATTGTTGTCTTTCTAGAGATGTGCTGGCATCACAATACCAATTACCCGCCAATTGCAACACACACACACCTCCTGCAAAGTGCAGGCACTGCCCTTGCCAACTCCAGGACCAAGTCTGATTAACCGGTTTCCCTGGATCCCTTCCTAAATGATACCTTGCTCATGCTCCAACAGCCCATTAAGCCATACAATCTAACACGCTCACATAAGTCTACTGATGTTCAGTGGTTGTTCTGCACATTACAGCCTCTTCTCACTTAGTGATGTACTTGTTTACCAATGACTCAGTCTTACGATGGGCTCTCTAACCAGTATGCATACCTAAATAATGTATATTAGAGCTGATTTTCTCTATTTTGTTTATTACAATATACAGGACACTACTGTATAAATATTTAAAAATGTACCAGAAATGTTATAAATGGTGCAAAGGTGACATTAAAACAGAAACCCACTACCATCATAGTATGCTTCTCACTTAACAACGAATTCGTTTACCAATGTGGTGTTAGAAACAGAACTCTGTCATTAAGTGAGGAGAGGCTGTATATACTGTATATAACCCAAACACTGCTTTTGACCACCATAGCAAAAAAATAAAAAAATGTTTATTGAAGGAGTTTAATGTGGAAAAGGGCAACGTCCTGTTTATTTATATATATCTTATTGCTGCTAAGACATGCATAAATTTCAGTACATGCTCTAAAAGCTGTATACATTATGTCACATAACCTTGAGCAATGCGTGTATTCATCTTTCCCCATGAGAGAAATAATTTGCAGTGCCATTTTAATTATTTTTTCACAATTCAACAAAGCACATGTAGCAACTTATGTTTGACAATTAAACCAAAGCTCATTTACCTATGCACGTATCTTAGTTCTGTGAGGTAGGCTAATGCACGACAGACATCAAGTGCCATGGAGGTTAGCCGTTTACTGCTGATTTCATCCTCCTCTGTGTGCAATGATCGGTCAGATACTAAGTGACGACGTGCCAACAAGTAAGTCTTCAGATCACCTGATGAAAAGAAATTATAAACAGTTAGTTTTTCACAAGTTCCCTCTTCTCTCACTTATAATTAATAAATTAGGAAATGCTATTATGTCCAACATGGGAAAAAAGTATAAAAAGAAACTGAAACAAGAGAATCCTGAGAGTTTCTCAAATCATTGCTGTGTTCGCCAACAAGATGGACTGAGAGATTTTAAAGTTTTATCTCCAGTTTGTGGGTTAGTTGTTTCATGTTTCTTTCATTCTGCTTTCTGACTTTTATGTCTGCTGACGGCAGTGCTCACTTGTATGTATATGTTGATGGCAGTGCTCACTTATTCCACTTACACTTGTTTCCAGGTGCAAATAAGGAGATTGTTTCACTGTTACAAGTCAGATGAGCATGTAGAGTTTAGTGACACATGTTTTAATCCTTTTTAACATTGAAACATACTAGTACTGATAATGTCTTATAATACTGCACTATTAACCAGCCCTGCTTCTCCGCTCATATGCCGTATTCTATTCAAGATTGATGGACTGACCACATCGACTCAAGGCTGAGGGACTGATTGCCTCATTCTCCTCCTGTTCTTCAAGTTTATCCTTTGTATGGACTGATGAAGCCACTGTGTGGTGAAACGTTTCCTCAATAAAGATACCCAAGAGTTGCACATGTGTCTAATTTAACAACGTGTCGGTTCTTTGAACCATTTGTCTACTTCCTTCAAGGCTATGGAATTCCCAGTGGAAATACTATATCAAATGTACTAAACAAAGAGTAAAGCTATACAGTACTGTATCTGATTTGTTGTGTATTCCTAAAAATGCAAGAGCGCAATAACTTACCATACAACATAAACTCCATGATCATGTAGATGGGTTCTTGGTGAGTACAAAGACCAAGCAATTGGACAATGTTCTTATGATTGAACCTTTTCATCATTTCTGCCTCGCCCAGGAAGTCCAGTTTTTCCTCAACTGTAGAGCCAACTTTAAGTGTTTTGACAGCTACAGCCAGCCAGGGTGTGTTATCCCCAAACTGACACTCACCGCCAAATACTGTACCAAATGCTCCTTCACCGATAGTACGATTAATGACAACTTTTTCCCTTGGCAGCTCCCATTCATCCAAAGACATAAGTTCTCCTAATGGCCATGCTGGCTGATCTGGAACCATCTTCTCAAACCTATAATTACAAGATACACTATGTAAATACTTTTATATTATTATTTCTATTAGAAATAAACTACTGTAATATACACCTCTTTTATACATATTCCTTCCCTCATGCTGGTAAAAGACTCTTTGATTCAAAGAATTGCAGCTATTATCTTTTCCCCAGAAAAAACTTGATTACTTGTCATTACCTAGGTGCTATATGACCCTTATGGGTTTAGCACTTCTTCATGAATAAAATAATAATAATACACATATTGCTATTTGATTGCTGATGTTATGAATGAAAAGAAGTTGGATGTCCTGGCCCTAAGCGAAACAAAGCTGAAGGGGGTAGAGGAGTTTCGGTGGGGGGAAATAAATGGGATTAAATCTGGAGTATCTGAGAGAGTTAGAGCAAAGGAAGGGGTAGCAGTAATGTTGAATGATCAGTTATGGAAGGAGAAAAGAGAATATGAATGTGTAAATTCAAGAATTATGTGGATTAAAGTAAAGGTTGGATGCGAGAAGTGGGTCATAATAAGCGTGTATGCACCTGGAGAAGAGAGGAATGCAGAGGAGAAAGAGAGATTTTGGGAGATGTTAAGTGAATGTATAGGAGCCTTTAAACCAAGTGAGAGAGTAATTGTGGTAGGGGACCTGAATGCTAAAGTAGGAGAAACTTTTAGAGAGGGTGTGGTAGGTAAGTTTGGGGTACCAGGTGTAAATGATAATGGGAGCCCTTTGATTGAACTTTGTATAGAAAGGGGTTTAGTTATAGGTAATACATATTTTAAGAAAAAGAGGATAAATAAGTATACAAGATATGATGTGGGGCGAAATGACAGTAGTTTGTTGGATTATGTATTGGTAGATAAAAGACTGTTGAGTAGACTTCAGGATGTACATGTTTATAGAGGGGCCACAGATATATCAGATCACTTTCTAGTTGTAGCTACACTGAGAGTAAAAGGTAGATGGGATACAAGGAGAATAGAAGCATCAGGGAAGAGAGAGATTAAGGTTTATAAACTAAAAGAGGAGGCAGTTAGGGTAAGATATAAACAGCTATTGGAGGATAGATGGGCTAATGAGAGCATAGGTAATGGGGTCGAAGAGGTATGGGGTAGTTTTAAAAATGTAGTGTTAGAGTGTTCAGCAGAAGTTTGTGGTTACAGGAAAGTGGGTGCGGGAGGGAAGAGGAGCGATTGGTGGAATGATGATGTAAAGAGAGTAGTAAGGGAGAAAAAGTTAGCATATGAGAAGTTTTTACAAAGTAGAAGTGATGCAAGGAGGGAAGAGTATATGGAGAAAAAGAGAGAGGTTAAGAGAGTGGTGAAGCAATGTAAAAAGAGAGCAAATGAGAGAGTGGGTGAGATGTTATCAACAAATTTTGTTGGAAATAAGAAAAAGTTTTGGAGTGAGATTAACAAGTTAAGAAAGCCTAGAGAACAAATGGATTTGTCAGTTAAAAATAGGAGAGGAGAGTTATTAAATGGAGAGTTAGAGGTATTGGGAAGATGGAGGGAATATTTTGAGGAATTGTTAAATGTTGATGAAGATAGGGAAGCTGTGATTTCGTGTATAGGACAAGGAGGAATAACATCTTGTAGGAGTGAGGAAGAGCCAGTTGTGAGTGTGGGGGAAGTTCGTGAGGCAGTAGGTAAAATGAAAGGGGGTAAGGCAGCCGGGATTGATGGGATAAAGATAGAAATGTTAAAAGCAGGTGGGGATATAGTTTTGGAGTGGTTGGTGCAATTATTTAATAAATGTATGGAAGAACGTAAGGTACCTAGGGATTGGCAGAGAGCATGCATAGTTCCTTTGTATAAAGGCAAAGGGGATAAAAGAGAGTGCAAAAATTATAGGGGGATAAGTCTGTTGAGTATATCTGGCAAAGTGTATGGTAGAGTTATTATTGAAAGAATTAAGAGTAAAACGGAGAATAGGATAGCAGATGAACAAGGAGGCTTTAGGAAAGGTAGGGGGTGTGTGGACCAGGTGTTTACAGTGAAACATATAAGTGAACAGTATTTAGATAAGGCTAAAGAGGTCTTTGTGGCATTTATGGATTTGGAAAAGGCGTATGACAGGGTGGATAGGGGGGCAATGTGGCAGATGTTGCAGGTGTATGGTGTAGGAGGTAGGTTACTGAAAGCAGTGAAGAGTTTTTACGAGGATAGTGAGGCTCAAGTTAGAGTATGTAGGAAAGAGGGAAATTATTTCCCAGTAAAAGTAGGCCTTAGACAAGGATGTGTGATGTCACCGTGGTTGTTTAATATATTTATAGATGGGGTTGTAAGAGAAGTAAATGCAAGGGTCTTGGCAAGAGGCGTGGAGTTAAAAGATAAAGAATCACACATAAAGTGGGAGTTGTCACAGTTGCTCTTTGCTGATGACACTGTGCTCTTGGGAGATTCTGAAGAGAAGTTGCAGAGATTGGTGGATGAATTTGGTAGGGTGTGCAAAAGAAGAAAATTGAAAGTGAATACAGGAAAGAGTAAGGTTATGAGGATAACGAAAAGATTAGGTGATGAAAGATTGGATATCAGATTGGAGGGAGAGAGTATGGAGGAGGTGAATGTATTCAGATATTTGGGAGTGGACGTGTCAGCGGATGGGTCTATGAAAGATGAGGTGAATCATAGAATTGATGAGGGGAAAAGGGTGAGTGGTGCACTTAGGAGTCTCTGGAGACAAAGAACTTTGTCCTTGGAGGCAAAGAGGGGAATGTATGAGAGCATAGTTTTACCAATGCTCTTATATGTGTGTGAAGCATGGGTGATGAATGTTGCAGCGACGAGAAGGCTGGAGGCAGTGGAGATGTCATGTCTGAGAGCAATGTGTGGTGTGAATATAATGCAGAGAATTCGTAGTTTGGAAGTTAGGAGGAGGTGCGGGATTACCAAAACTGTTGTCCAGAGGGCTGAGGAAGGGTTGTTGAGGTGGTTCGGACATGTGGAGAGAATGGAGCGAAACAGAATAACTTCAAGAGTGTATCAGTCTGTAGTGGAAGGAAGGCGGGGTAGGGGTCGGCCTAGGAAAGGTTGGAGGGAGGGGGTAAAGGAGGTTTTGTGTGCGAGGGGCTTGGACTTCCAGCAGGCATGCGTGAGCGTGTTTGATAGGAGTGAATGGAGACAAATGGTTTTTAATACTTGACGTGCTGTTGGAGTGTGAGCAAAGTAACATTTATGAAGGGGTTCAGGGAAACCGGCAGGCCGGACTTGAGTCCTGGAGATGGGAAGTACAGTGCCTGCACTCTGAAGGAGGGGTGTTAATGTTGCAGTTTAAAAACTGTAGTGTAAAGCACCCTTCTGGCAAGACAGTGATGGAGTGAATGATGGTGAAAGTTTTTCTTTTTCGGGCCACCCTGCCTTGGTGGGAATCGGCCAGTGTGATAATAATAAAAAATAATAATAATTGCTATTTGGCTTACCTCTTTTTGTAAACAATGAAGAGAGCAATCAAGATAATTGCAAATACAACAAAGATAAGAACCATTACAATAACTATGGCCACATCACACGTGACATTAAGGATTTTCTTGAATGTTTCAAATATACAAGTTTCTTCAGGTGAGCCATCACTTGGTATCCCATTGGGCCATTTGTGTTTGTTCATGGTAAGACTGGAAAAGTAACAATAAATCAATAAATATTACAGCAGTCTCCCTATGGATTTTTTTTAACCATCAACAGAAGTACAGTTCAAAAACTGAAGAATGATTAAATGGGCATGATATGAACAATTAATCAGATGAAACTAAATTTATGTAACAATAAAAATTTGGTCAATATTTTTTCTGTTCTGTTACTACTGTTACTACTGCTACATTGCTAAATGATAGAAGATGCAATATTATCTCTCTTGTAATATGATGTGAACACACAGGACATATACATAATAAAAATGAACTTACATGCCACTTGAAGGGCTTGTAGGCATGTAAGTTCCAATAGTTTCATAACTCCCACCAGTTCTGTTATCATCAACTACAAACTGCATGATGTTGATTATGGTATTTCTGGAGTGCACATTCTGGAAGGTGATGTGCCCAGAGACACCATTGAAGTCTATCTGTCTTATGAGCTGAACAAACCGCCTGGAATGTGCAATAGATATTAAAATACTGCAAAGGACAGGAAGAGAAACTACATTATACTTTCTCCCTTACATATACCTCTTGATGAAGAATAAAGACACAATGCTGTGACCAAAATAATACACGATAACCAGCATGTAGGTAACAAACTTATGATGACAGTCTAAGTCAACTGTCCAAGTCAACGGTCCAAGTCAGACCAAAACGTTTTCATAAGTTTCAGTTTCCTATGTGTAGGTTATGTGTATGTTATACCTTTTAGTGTTTCCTTACCATATTTCCTTTACAGATGATAACTTTGCTATTAATACATTCATGATGGGATGAAGGGACGGGCAGAGGTACTGAACCTGTATGGGTCATACAGAGCTGTTTGAAAGGCAGTCATGTCCATTCCAAGGAAGAGATCAGGTTCAGTTCCTTAGATCAAGAGCCCCTCACTAGTATCAAGGAACATCCCGTGAAATTAGTTAAACAGAAGAAAAAGTTTCTATACAGATTAAGATTTTTTAAACATCATTACTCATGAGTCTTTGCAAATTTATTAAAATATTTTAGGTACTGAAGAGAGTGCAAGAATCCCAGCACCAATCATTCTTGAGCATAAACAGTTAAGGGCTCAATTTGAAGAACTGGAGCTACCTTTACTTTCTTTGCCGCTTCAAGGAGGGGCTCCTTGATGCAGCAAAGAGGCTCTTGGTCTAAGGAATTAGACCCTTTGGTCTCCTTCCTCAGATTAAACCTAATTACCCCCCCCAATCCTCCCTTCCCTATCCCATCCTCCCCATCCCCTTTTCTTTCCCTTTCCTCCACCCTCCCAACCCTCTCTTTTCCCCATCCCGTTTGTAGCCTCTGGGGTCCTCCCCTTGGGATTACAGTTTCTAGGTAGTGGGAAGTATGCTAGAGTTCATACTGCTCTGTGAGGTTCCGCGGATGTTTACCTGGAGAGAGTTCCGGGGGTCAACGCCCCCGCGGCCCGGTCTGTGACCAGGCCTCCTGGTGGATCAGAGCCTGATCAACCAGGCTGTTACTGCTGGCTGCACGCAAACCAACGTACGAGCCACAGCCCGGCTGGTCAGGAACCGACTTTAGGTGCTTGTCCAGTGGCAGCTTGAAGACTGCTAGGGGCCTGTTGGTAATCCCCCTTATGTATGCTGGGAGGCAGTTGAACAGTCTCGGGCCCCTGACACTTATTGTATGGTCTCTTAACGTGCTAGTGACACCCCTGCTTTTCATTGGGGGGATGTTGCATCGTCTGCCAAGTCTTTTGCTTTCGTAGTGAGTGATTTTTGTGTGCAAGTTTGGTACTAGTCCCTCTAGGATTTTCCAGGTGTATATAATCAAGTATCTCTCCTGCCTGTGTTCCAGGGAATACAGGTTCAGGAACCTCAAGCGCTCCCAGTAATTTAGGTGTTTTATCTCCGTTATGCGCGCCGTGAAGGTTCTCTGTACATTTTCTAGGTCAGCAATTTCACCTGCCTTTAAAGGTGCTGTTAGTGTGCAGCAATATTCCAGCCTAGATAAAACAAGTGACCTGAAGAGTGTCATCATGGGCTTGGCATCTCTAGTTTTGAAGGTTCTCATTATCCATCCTGTCATTTTTCTAGCAGATGCGATTGATACAATGTTATGGCCCTTGAAGGTGAGATCCTCCGACATGATCACTTCCAGGTCTTTGACATTGGTGTTTCGCTCTATTTTGTGGCCAGAATTTGTTTTGTACTCTGATGAAGATTTAATTTCCTCGTGTTTACCATATCTGAGTAATTGAAATTTCTGATCGTTGAACTTCATATTGTTTTTTGCAGCCCACTGAAAGATTTGGTTGATGTCTGCCTGGAGCCTTGCAGTGTCTGCAATGGAAGACACTGTCATGCAGATTAGGGTGTCATCTGCAAAGGAAGACACGGTGCTGTGGCTGACATCCTTGTCTATGTCAGATATGAGGATGAGGAACAAGATGGGAGCGAGTACTGTGCCTTGTGGAACAGAGCTTTTCACCGTAGCTGCCTCTGACTTTACTCTGTTGACTACTACTCTCTGTGTTCTGTTAGTGAGGAAATTATAGATCCATCGACCGACTTTTCCTGTTATTTCTTTAGCACGCATTTTGTGCGCTATTACACCATGGTCACACTTGTCGAAGGCTTTTGTAAAGTCTGTATATATTACATCTGCATTCTTTTTGTCTTCTAGTGCATCTAGGACCTTGTAGTGATCCAATAGTTGAGACAGACAGGAGCGACCTGTTCTAAACCCATGTTGCCCTGGGTTGTGTAATTGATGGGTATCTAGATGGGTGGTGATCTTGCTTCTTAGGACCCTTTCAAAGATTTTTATGATATGGGATGTTAGTGCTATCGGTCTGTAGTTCTTTGCTGTTGCTTTTTGTGTCTGGTATTGTGCCTATGGGTCCTGTCACAACTATCAAGAAAGTGTTTTAATTCAAAGTTAATACAGTGGACCCCCGGTATTCGATGGCGTCGGTATTCGATAAATCCGGTATTCAATGCATTATATCGCAAAAAATTTTCCTCGGTATTCGATTGAAAACCCGGTATTCGATACGATTCATACGAGACCTGTCCACACGTGGCCTGAACTGCCCCTTGTGTGCCAGTGTCTACAAGCCAGCCAGTGTGCGCTCATCTAAGGATACATTCGGTACATTCCATATTATCCATATTATCACTGTGTTTGGTGCTTGTTTCTGCAAAATAAGTCACCATGGGCCCCAAGAAAGCTTCTAGTGCCAACCCTGTAGTAAAAAGGGTGAGAATTAGTATGGAAATTAAAAAAGATTTTGAAGGGTTTGGGGCTAACCCTGAGAAGCCTATACCATTGTGCCTACTTCAAAAATTAAGGAAATGTGTGCACAGTGGGTTGAAGTGCAAACCTTTATGGATGAAACTCACCCTAACACAGCTATTACAATGACAATGTTGTGGCCCATTTTAGCCAAATCGTAAAGGAACGGGAGGTACAGAGCTCTATGGACAGATTTGTTGTGCGACAGAGGTCCAGTGACTCAAGCTGGTCCTAGTGGCATTAAAAGAAGGGAAGTAACCCTGGAAAAGGACTTGCTACCTCAAGTCCTAATGGAAGGGGATTCCCCTTCTAAACACTAACACCTCTCCCCTCCTTCCATCCCATCAATCATCACCAGATCTTCATTAAAGGTAAGTGTCAATTATTTTATTGTTATTGTAATTATTCTATTGCATTAAACTTAATATTTCATGTAGTAAAATTTTTTTTTCATACTTTTGGGTGTCTTGCATGGATTAATTTGATTTTCATTATTTCTTATGAGGAAAATTGATTCGGTTTTCGATATTATCGGTATTCGATGAGCTCTCAGGAATGGATTAATATCGAATACCGGGGGTCCACTGTATTGGAATTTATGGTTCTGTAAATGTAGGTTGCACAGTAGTAAGTGTGGATGTTCTGTACAGTGAATAAGTTTACATCTTTTGAAGAGTGGGTGTGTGTGTGTTGCCTAGTATTGGATTTTGTGATAATTCTTACCGCAGCTTCTCCGTATTACATATATGTGTCCTTTGACGTTTGTGATCATTTTAGATTCCCTCAGTGCTTTACAAGCCATTAAACAATTTGATTCCCCTCATCCATTAGTCCTTCGCATTCATCTATGGTTGCGCCATGTGGCTAGCAAAAACAAAGACATTTTCTGTTGTCCCTGGACACGTTTATGTGCAAGGCAATGAACAAGCAGAAGCTGCTGCGCGGCCAGTGGTGCATGATCTTCCGGTTTCCTATAGAGGTATTCCATTCAGAGATTATTTTCCAGTCATCTCAGCCCGTCTTTGCGGCTATTGGCAACAAGGGTTGTTGGGCATGCACCATAACATATTTTGCTCTATTAAACCACTTTTAGGTTTGTGACCATCTTCTTACCACCGTTGCCATACTTGAGAGACTATGCTCTCTCGTCTCCGCATTGGCCATACTTGCCTTACCTATGGGTATCTCGTGGAACAACACCCTATCCCTCTCTGTGAGGTTTGTCGGGTCCCTATTTTGGTTCTTCACTTTCTTGTAGGACTGCCCAGTTTACCAGCGAGCTCGCAGGATTTACCTCCAACGCCGCTGCCGCCCTACCACTTTTACCTTATCTCCCCTTCTTGCACACGGCCCTGCCTTTGACTTACAATCACTTTTTGACTTTTTGTCAGCAACTCTTTTACTATACGAACTTTGACACATAGCCCTTAGCGTCCCTTCCAGCCCTTTTCTCTCCTAACTTCTGATCCTCTCTCCACCTGGCTGTTTATAGCCCCAGTACTATTTTCTGCCCTGCAGCGCTGTATGACCCTTATCGGTTTAGCACTTTCTTTGATTATAATAATAAATTTACTTTCTTTGGATCAGACATGACTGTCTCTCATTCCCAGGCACTGTATGACCCTCTGGAGTTTTATGCTTCCTAGTATAATAATCTGAGCATAGAAAACAAAATCTAAACATTTCTTACTACAGATCTTTAGGAACATAGCTTACTTGTTGGTCCTGTCACTATGTAAGTTGGAGATATGAGTCCGATCTTCTTTTAGAAGTTTATCCAATGCATAAGCATATGTCCATACAGCATCATATGTGTATCCAGCATAATCTGCAGGCTCATGATGGTATCTGTTTTATGATAAAGAAATGTGATTAAAAAGTACTGTGACTATAAAACCTTGCCGGTTCAGCACTTGTTTTTTATTATTATAATAAGAGTGACTATAAAAAATTACCTCATACCTACATTTATAAAATTTAATTCTGTCTAGAATTTGTTGAGTAAAATTTTACTTACAAGTATGTAATAATTATCCAAATTAAAAACTCAAGAATACATACAAAATTACTGAAAAATGTACTGGAATGGATAAAAGAATGGTTAGAACATACAGTGGTAGTACCTCGAGTTTCGAAGAGCTCCCAACTCGAACAATTATGCAAGTGTATTTTTGTAAGTGCTTTTGTAAGTGAATTTTTTGGGGTCTGAGACTAATCTAATTTACATCATTCCTTATGGGAACAAATTTGTGCGGTAAAGGCACTCGAACAGCCTTCTGGAACGAATTAATTTCGTAACTCGAGGTACCACTGTAAATGTAAAGACATGTCCCAGAATAAAAGTGGGCTGCAATAATTTACTGTGTAGACCCACAAGGATAAATTCTAGAGTCTACCTTAAGTGTAATCTACCTCAAGAATAACCATTGTGGGTTTAGCACTTAGTTATGATTCTAATAATAATGATAATAATAATAATAATAATAATAATAATAATAATAATAATAATAATCTGTTGGAGTGTGAGCAGGGAAATATTTAGTGAAGGGATTCAGGGAAACCGGTTATTTTTGTATAGCCAGACTTGAGTTCTGGAAATGGGAAGTACAATGCTTGCACTCTAAAGGAGGGGTTAGGGATATTAGCAGTTTGGAGGGATATGTTGTGTATCTTTATATGTATATATGCTTCTAAATTGTTGTGTTCTGAGCACCTCTGCAAAAACAGTGATTATGTGTGAGTGAGGTGAAAGTGTTGAATGATGATGAAAGTACACTATTTTCTTTTTGGGGATTTTCTTTCTTTTTGGGCCACCCTGCCTCGGTGGGAGACAGCCGACTTGTTAAAAAAAAATAATAATAATAATAATAATCTGTCTCAAGAAATCTCAGACCAGATCATATCTATGGATAATTCTTATATCCTGTACATATACAGAAATGTGGAAACTAGAATTACTTCCATAAAAAAATTATGGTTGATGGACAGACAACTGTTATTAACCCTTAAACGGTCCAAACGTATATATACGTTCACGCGCGTAGCGCCCCAAACGTATATATACGTTTTCTTTGTCATTCATTCAACATTGCCACGATAAGCCTGAGTCACCTAGACATGAGAGAATGGGTGTGCGCACTCACTGTGTGCCATATTAAAATAATTTGGGATGCCTGGGTACCATATGCTCTTTTTTCCTTTTAAAAAACAGATTTTTTTTTCTCTCAAAAAATTTGGGGCGCTACGTGAGTGAACGTATATATACGTTTGGACCATTTAAGGGTTAAATACAAAAAAATTTCATGACAAAATTTTTTCCAGTTTATTAAAGAGGCATTCTTAAAACTCTATTTTAAGATACTGTACTCTTCCTCTTGCAGTGCTGCATGACCCTGACAGTGTGACCTAAAAAGAAAAACTGAAGTTTCTCTTTTTAATTTAGTCATGTTTTGATTATAATAATAATAATCATGTACTCTTCCTCCATTTCACTATGATCAATTATGTGAAGAAACTTGAATCGTGAAATTCTTTCAAGCTTAAAATGCAGCAAATGTTTGTGGATATGCACTTGTCTAAAATAATGAGTAACAGTTAGGGGGTGCTGGTGTTTAATTATGTATTATTATTTTTATTATATTAGTATTATAGTCATGGGGAAGAATTAAACCCATAATTGTTATACAGTGCCTGAGGAATGGAACATAACTGGTTTGATCCAAAGAATCAGAGCTACCCTCACATTCCATGGTTGAAATCTAATTATCTTCCATTTCCCAGGCTCTGTATGACACTTATTCCTTTAGTTCTTCCCTATGACTATACTACTACTACTACTATTCTACTATTACTTTTACTACTAGTACTACCACTACTGCTATTACTAGTTTTATTACTACCACTATTATTAATTCTATTACTACTACTATTATGGCCCTTGTAGATTTAGTACTTAGTTCTAATTGTAATAGTACTATTATTACTACCAATACAGTGGAACCCTAGATTTCGTCCTTAATTCGTTCCAGAAGGTCGGTCTAAATCCGAAACGGATGAAAACTGAAGCAATATTTCCCATAAGGAATAATGTAAATACTATTAATCTGTTCCAGACACCCAAAAATATTAACAAAAAATACATTTCTTAAAGAATAATTATAGTTTTACATACAGAAAACAATGAGAAAAAAATATAAATGACTAATGAAATGGATAAATGAACATTTAACATCAAACTTACCTTTATTGAGGACTCTTCTTGGGGTATGGATGGCGAGGAGGGGAGAGGGAGGAGGAGCAGAGGTTATTGTTTGGAAGGGGAATCCCTCTCCATAAGGACTTCAGGTATCAAAGCCATATCTAGGGTTACTTCCCTTCTTTATCTTTTACTGGCACTGGACCCCTGTCACACTACAAAAATGTCCAGAGAGCTCTGTTTCTGGCATCTCTTTAAGAGATGCCTAAAATGGGAAAAGGTATTGTCACTGAACATGTTGCAGATACGGCTTATATCAGCTGGGTCAGGGTGATATTTTTCCACAAAAGTTTGCACTTCATTCCTCTTTGAACAAATGTCTTTAATCACCCCTTTTGCAACATCAGCTCCCTTGATTTCTACTTTCTTTGCCAGGATGAAACTGACTGTTGATTTGGACTTGTCATACATCTTGGCGAGCTCAGCCACATGTACGCCACTTTGGTATTTTTCTACAATCTCTTTCTTGAATTCTATCATGTTTCTCACCTTCTTTACCAAAGGACTGGCACTAGGAACTTTCTTCGGGCCTATGGTGGCTTATTTCGCAGTCGCACTCAATAAACAAGGACAAAAACAATGGATTATTATGAAATGTTTTGGATGAATGCTCACTCAACCAGTGACAGAGTCAGACTGAGACATGTACACATGAGTGGCAGCGTCCTGGACAGGCGGACACGTCTGATACAGACGATTTCTGCTACAAGGTACAAAATCCAGAGCAAAATTTTGCCAAGAAAAATGGTCGAAATCCGAATCATACAATATCCGGTGCAGACAAAATCTGGGGTTCCACTGTACTACTACTACTACTACTACTACTAATAATAATAATAATAATACTTAAAACACATTTGGGAGGTAACCTTCATTCTCTTGTTTACACTTTTTTTAATATAAAACTGAATGTGAAACTTTAAAAACTCACTTTTTAAAGTATTCCTCTCGCCACTGTTTCACAGTCTTGTTTTCATGGTAAACAAAATCATCAGGAGCATAATAGGCATAACCCAAGGACATGTGACGATCAATAGCCTATAAAAACAAACAAATACTTTATGTAACAACTATTAAAAAGATATTTCAGGGACAGCTAACATAAAAAGAACATTCAGCTCACTTAGTTGTCTGCTGTTTGGTTGTATCATTTATCTATTTATCTATTTAACATCCTGAAAGCTAGTTTACCAAAATTCTAACCAATATATATTTTCTCACTGTTTATTAAATGAAAAATTTTTGGTTATAAATAAATTTTCATTATTATCTGCTATCATACTGCTTGAGACAGAATATATACAAGAGTACATAACCTCAGCCTTATCATAACTAGAACTTAGACTTCCATCATTTTCAATTGTACATGTACAGTGCTGGATGACCCTTATGGGTTTAGTGCTTGGTTATGATTATAATAATAATAACACTGTACATGTAAAGAAACAGGAATGTTTTCCAAGTACTTTAACTCATAGCACTAAATTAGTTACGGTAAGTAAATTTATTAGACCTCATACATAATTTGAAACTTATACAATGGTTTTATATAATAAATTAGGTTGAAATTAACCTAGGATAACCCAACAGTCAGTCAGTGTGGCCTTTTTTCCATTCAAGTCACTTTATGAAAAATAACCCCTAAAAGTAATTAACTGTAAGAGAAAGTTGTGTATCAATAAATTTGCAAATTTTCTTAAGTGTTCTAGCTCAAAATTTAAAATGGTAATTAAAAAAAAAATGCACAATTCATTTAAAATTATTCAAACCATTTTCATACTGACATTATCCTAATGAAGTTTTACCATGACTCCTTATCATAAAAATTTTAAAGAATAAAACTGTATACAATAACTAACCTCTAACATCATGGATGTATTGCAGGGAATTTTTTTCTTATCTTTCTGAGAATAAAGTGACGTGTTATACCAATTACTGGTGAACCACCGTGGCAGGAACCATACATAGTTATGACGGGCTGTCATGTTGAGATGGTAAGCCTCGCACATCACTTCACGGGCCGTGCTTGCATAAAAGTCGCCAATGATGATTTTACGGTTTTTGGCATTCAACTTCATCAGATGCTACATGAGACAAACCATGATATGAGGATCTTCAAAATAAATCATCAAACAAGTTTGCAGGAAAACAGTAACTTGTATAAATTATTCTAGATGTTTTTTTGTATTCTGAGTAATTTCAGAATACAATATTGTTAGGCTGCTATAAATTTATAGTTTATAAAAACTCATGTACATGATTCAGGATTTTTCTGAGAAATTTCTGCATCAAAAATAAAATGTGACTTTATATAAAGATCCAAAAAGTAAAATATTTGCTTTTAATTGATTTGCTAAGATATACGTACTAGAAACATTTTTCAACAGACTGTAAATGTTAATTTGTACAGTACATTACGGTAAATTAAATCCAATTTTCCCACAAGACTATTTTAATCAGAGATGCATTCTAAGAGGAAAGATCAAGCAAACTTTAACTATTTATCCTAGTTTATATTCATTTACTGTATTCCTAGTTGGCAGCCCATCCTGTCCCCCCTCATCCACTATTACTCCCCACTCTCTCCCTTTGTCTGCCTGCTTGTGTTTTATGCTATAATGATTTTAACATAGCACTCAAGGCATTATTAATTTTACACAAAGCAGTAAGTCACTGATAGTAAAAACCTGCATTCTGTATCAGGTGCTTGAAGCTGTGAGCTATCAGCCATCCATCCATCTCTCCCTCCCATACACCCACCCACCCACCCACCATCCCTCCGATTCTTCTTTCTCATCCTGAACAGATCTGCCAGCCTGGTCCAAGCTGCTGTGAGAGGTCATTAAGCAGGGAACAGGTTATGTAAAATTATACCTTAATGTAGCCTCAGTCTCTAAAATTACACTAAGTAAACTGTTGCTAATAAGGTAATTACTGTAATTTAGTTAGAGCAATGAACTGAAAGAACTAGTAGGTCAGGTACAAACTAGTACTTACATCAGTCATGTTATTATCTGAATTTTTATGAAAACTGCGATTTTCAAGGTCCATTGTAGTTGGAAGCATATTGCGCAGGAGGTTCAGGTATTTGCTGTACTTGTTCGAATCTTCTGTGAGTGCTGCCACATTCTTCCACTCAAACAATTTGAACAAATCAAAATATACATACCTGCCAAATAAAACACTTGGGTAATAATCTGTTTTTTTACTCAGAAACATAATTTTTACTGGTACATTGGAAATACAGTAATAATTTACTTGAAAATGCTTCTAAATTTTGCATGTACATACCCATACATTTTGTTTTCTGGAATGGTTCTGAAAAAGTGTGGGTATTTTTCATGGTCACTGAATATAGCTCCTTCAGCACTATATGACAATACCACCGTGTTGAAAGTCTTCGCAACCCCAGCAAGAGGCTCCACAGTTTCCGAACATGCTGGGCCTGTAATAATAATACTAGCAATAAAAACTATTTGTATGAATGATGACACTAAAGGTTCAGAATCACCTAGGGTAATATTAAGCACTTTATATTGTATTATGACAACTTAAAAATGCTTTGCTTACTTTCCTTTTATGTATAGTATTTATATACATGTATAAGTGTCAAATGTATACATGTGGTGCACTCTACACTCGAAAGGTAATAAAAACAGAAAATAGAAATAGACTAGGTATTTCATAAAATGATTCATATTTTAGAGAGATATACTAACCAAGAACCCCTATCATTTGTTCGAAGGTCAGATGACTGGAGTCCTTCCGAATGTAACGGATAAAAGCAGTGAGTACGTCTTCACTTTTGCATCCACCATTCTGATTCAACACAACGATCTTAAAATCATGCAAAACTTTATCATTTTTATTTACATTCTTGTAGGCCAATTCAGCAGCTGAAAGATGATAAGTATGAGTTAATAATAACATATCAGTAAAGGATTATGCTAAAAAATTAATGCCCTACTTATTACGTGTATTAATGGCACTATGACAAGCTAGAAAGTAAGACGGTTTTGAGTAAGTTATTGCAGTTGACTCACCATTAACTAAAGTATGGCTGGAAAACCCAATATTTCTCTCACTGCTCATTGGGAATATTCCAGCAATCCACAAAATAGTCTTGGCATAATAATCATGTGACAGCCAGTTCTTCCAGACTACTGTGTCATCGCTGCGGTTCTGCTGTAGCCATTCACAGGCAATACTCTCAATAACCTGACTATCTGGCTGAACAACTGCAGTGGAGTTACTGTTGCAGTTAGCAATCCGCTCCTCATACATAGATAACAACTCTTGGTAATCCTCTTCACGCAGATAAAATCGTCTTACTGACTGAAAGTACATTGTTATAAGTATTTATTGATATTATACATACAGCATAAGGTATAAACAAATGAACAGTAATTACTAGTAATTTAGAGTAGGAAAGAGCAGGATGATGACTGAGGATGCTGATGATAAAAACTATATTGATACAATAATATACTACTAATTATTATAAACTAAAAAATAATTTGCTACTAATTACCTCCACTGCAACTTTTGCAGAATTTAGTAGTTCTCCCCATATGAATTTCTTCAGTGTATGTAATTCATAATTACACAAGTAGGAGTCTTCACCTTGGAAGCTTAAGCAAGAAGGGAAGGAAACTGGCATGAATTCATCCAAATTGGAAAGCAAGTTTGGCCACCAGTCAAAAAATACAATGGGTTTAGAACCCCGGAAAGTACAGAGAAACCGAGGGTCAAGATTAGGTCCTATCCAAGCAACGCGAACTAGCAGCTTCTCCAAGTCCACTTGGTTCTTCAGGAATTGGGAATACGTATCTGCAAGGAAATCATGATATTATTAAAATGGCAACAACACGTAAGAGAGAGGTGGTGAAAGTGTATAAACTAAGGGAGGAGGAAGTTAGGGTGAGATATAAGCAACTATTGGCAGAAAGGTGGGCTAGCGCAAGTATGAGTAGTGGGGGGTTGAAGAGGGTTGGAATAGTTTTAAAAATGCAGTATTAGAATGTGGGGCAGAAGTTTGTGGCTATTGGAGGGTGGGTGCAGGAGGAAAGAGGAGTGATTGGTGGAATGATGAAGTAAAGGGTATGATAAAAGAGAAAAAGGTAGCTTATGAGAGGTTTTACAAAGCAGAAGTGTTATAAGAAGAGCAGAGTATATGGAGAGTATAAGAAAGGTGAAGAGAGTGGTGAGAGAGTGCAAAAGGAGAGCATATGATAGAGTGGGAGAGGCACTGTCAAGAAATTGTGATGAAAATAAGAAAAAAATTTGGAGTGAGATAAACAAGTTAAGAAAGCCTAGGGAACGAATGGATTTGTCAGTTAAAAACAGAGTAGGGGAGTTAGTAGATGGGGAGCTGGAGGTATTGGGTAGATGGCGGAAATATTTTGAGGAACTTTTAAATGTCAATAAAGTAAGGGAGGTGGTAATTTCATGCACTGGTCAGGGAGGTATAACATCTTTTAGGAGTGAAGAAGAGCAAGATGTGAGTGTGGGGGGAGGTACGTGAGGCATTACGTAGAATGAAAGGGGGTAAAGCAGCTGGAACTGACGGGATCATGACAGAAATGTTAAAAGCAGGGGGGGGGGGATATAGTGTTGGAGTGGTTGGTATTTTTGTTTAATAAATGTATGAAAGAGGGGAAGGTACCTAGGGATTGGCAGAGAGCTTCTATAGTTCCTTTACATAAAGGGAAGAGGGACAAAAGAGATTGCAAAAATTATAAGGGAATAAGTTTACTGAGTATACCAGGAAAAGTGTACAGTAGGGTTATTATTGAAATAATTAGAGGTAAGACAGAGAGCAGGATTTTGGATGAGTAAGGAGGCTTTAGAGTGGGTAGGGGATGTGTAGATCAAGTGTTTACATTGAAGCATATATGTGAACAGTATTTAGTAGGGTGTGTAAAAGAAGAAAATAAAAAGTGAATATAGGAAAGAGTAAGGTTATGAGGATAACAAAAAGATTAGGTGATGAAGATTGGATATCAGATTGGAGGGAGAGAGTATGGAGGAGGTGAATGCATTCTGATATTTGGGAGTGGACGTGTCAGCAGATGGGTTGATGAAAGATGAGGTGAATCACAGAATTGATGAGGGGAAAAGGGTGAGCGGTGCACTTAGGATTCTGTGGAGACAGAGAACTTAGTCCTTGGAAGCAAAGAGGGGAATGTATGAGAGTATAGTTTTACCAACGCTCTTATATGGGTGTGAAGCATGGGTGATGAATGTTGCAGGGAGGAGAAGGCTGGTGGCAGAGGAGATGTCATGTCTGAGGGCAATGTGTGGTGTGAATATAATGCAGAGAATTTGTAGTTTGGAAGTTAGGATGAGGTGTGGGATTGCTAAAACTGTTGTCCAGAGGGCTGAGGAAGGGTTGTTGAGGTGGTTCGAACATGTAGAGAGAATGGAATGAAACAGAATGACTTCGAGAGTGTATAAATCTGTAGTGGAGGGAAGGCGGGGTAAGGGTCGGCCAAGGAAAGGTTGGAGGGAGGAGGTAAAGGAGGTTTTGTGTGAAAGGGGCTTGGACTTCCAGCAAGCATGTGTGAGACAAATGATTTTTAATACTTGATGTGCTGTTGAAGTGTGAGCAAAGTAACATTTATCAATGGATTCAGGGAAACTGGCAGGCCGGACTTGAGTCCTGGAAATGGAAAGTACAGTGTCTGCATTCTGAAGGAGGGGTGTTAATGTTTCAGTTTTATAAACTGCAGTGTAAAGCACCCCTCTGGCAAGACAGCGATGGAGTGAATGATGATGAAAGTTTTTCTTTTTCAGGCCACCCTGCCTTGGTGGGAATCAGCCAATGTGTTAATAATAAAAAAAAAGTTTTCATTGCATTTATGGATTTAGAAAAGGCTTATAATAGAGTGGATAGGGGAGCAATGTAGCAGATGTTGCAAGTACAGTGGACCCCCGGTTAACGATATTTTTTCACTCCATAAGTATGTTCAGGTGCCAGTACTGACCGAATTTATTCCCATAAGGAATATTGTGAAGTAGATTAGTCCATTTCAGACCCCCAAACATACAGGTACAAACGCACTTACATAAATACACTTACATAATTGGTCGCATTCGGAGGTAATCGTTATGCGGGGGTCCACTGTATATGGAATAGGTAGTAAGTTACTAAATGCTGTAAAGAGTTTTTATGAGGATAATGAGGTTCAGGTTAGGGTGTGTAGAAGAGAGGGAGACTACTTCCTGGTAAAAGTAGGTCTTAGACAGGGATGTGTAATGTCACCATGGTTGTTTAATACATATTTATAGATGGGGTTGTAAGAGAAGTAAATGTCAGGATGTTGGGGAGAGGGGTGGGATTAAATTATGGGGAATCAAATACAAATTGGGAATTGACACAGTTACTTTTTGGTGATGATACTGTGCTTATGGGAGATTCTAAAGAAAAGTTGCAAAGGTTAGTGGACAAGTTTGGGAGGGTATGTAAAGGTAGAAAGTTGAAGGTGAACATAGATAAGAGTAAGGTGATGAGGGTATCAAATGATTTAGATAAAGAAAAATTGAAGAGACGGAGTATGGAAGAAGTGAATGTTTTCAGATACAGTGGACCCCCGCATAACGATTACCTCCGCATGTGACCAATTATGTAAGTGTATTTATGTAAGTGCGTTTCTACGTGTATGTTTGGGGGTCTGAAATGGACTAATCTACTTCACAATTTCTTATGGGAACAAATTCGGTCAGTACTGGCACCTGAACATACTTCTGGAGTGAAAAAATATCGTTAACCAGGGGTCCACTGTATTTGGGAGTTGACGTGTCAGCGGATTTTATTTATTTATTTATTTATTTATTTATTTCCAATTTGTGCACACATACAGAGGTACAAAAAAATACAGATAAGAGCAGTATGCCAAAGCCACTTATACTATGCATAGCATTACGGGCTGGCTTAAAATTAACTTAAGATTAACTAAGCAATGATTATTATTATTATTATAATCAAAAAGAAGCGCTAAGCCACAAGGACTATACAGCGCTGCTACTAAGCAATGATGAAATCAGTGATAAAACATTAATGTAAACAGATAACTATAAAGCACAAGTGAGTATTACAAAGACAGGTCATATGGTTGCATTCAGTTAGGTAATGATTCTGTTAGGTAGTGTATTTAAAAAATAATAAAGTTAGATTGGGTTTTAGGTTTAACATTTATGTGATATAATTGTGAGAAACATTTAAGATATACAATTTATAATGTTCAGTTATTCAGTATTTATTTGGTTTTGGGTGAGTAAGTAATCTTTGAGAAGAGACTTGAATTTATAAACAGGTTGTGTTTCTTTTATATTTACAGGTAATGAATTCCAGATTTTAGGGCCTTTTATGTGCATTGAGTTTTTGCATAGCGTGAGATGGACACGAGGAACATCAAAGAGTGATCTGTGCCTTGTGTTATGGTCATGTGTTCTGTTGAGGTTGGCAAGGAGATGTTTGAGGGGAGGGTTAATATCAGAGTTAAGTGTTCTATGTATGTAATAGGTGCAGTAATAAGTATGGATGTTTTGTATGGTGAGTAGGTTTAGTGTATTGAATATTGGTGGAGTGTGCTGCCTGTAGTGAGAATTTGTTATCATTCTAACTGCAGCCTTTTGTTGGGTAATTAGTGGTCTGAGATGGTTAATTGTTGTTGAGCCCCATGCACAAATTCCATAGGTGAGATAGGGGTAAATAAGAGAGTGATATAGGGCCAGGAGGGCTGACTGTGGAACATAGTACCGTATCTTCGATAGTATGCCTACAGTCTTGGAAATTTTCTTAGAAATTTGATGTATATGTGTATGAAATTTGAGTCTATTATCAAGGTGGATTCCTAAGAATTTTCCCTCTGTTAGTTTTGTGATAGGTGATCCATTTATCATTATGTTAAGAGGGACATCTGTAGCTCTGTTACCAAATTGAATGAAGTAGGTTTTGTCAATGTTTAGTGTAAGTTTGTTAGTCCTCATCCAGGTAGATATTTTCTGTAATTCGGTATTTACAGTATTGGCTAGCGTGACTGGGCTCGGGTGAGAGAAGACGTATGTAGTGTCATCTGCAAATAGTGTGGGTTTGAGTAATTGCGAAGCATTTGGAAGGTCATTTATGTATAGGAGAAAGAGAAGAGGGCCAAGGACACTTCCCTGTGGGACACCAACTGTAATTGGTTGTGCAGAAGAGTTTGCCCCATTTGCGTACACATATTGGCTTCTGTTGCTGAGGTAAGACTTGAGGTAGTTGAGGGAGTGCCCTCTTATACCATAGTGTGACAATTTTACGTGGAGCAAGTCATGGTCAACTGTATCAAAAGCTTTACGTAAGTCAATGAAGATCCCCAGTGGGACTTCTTTTTTCTCTATTGCAGTGTATATATGTTCTAGCATGTGTATAATAGCATCATTAGTATTTTTATTAGGCCTGAATCCAAATTGGCAGGGGTTGAGTATGTTATGGGAGATAAGGTAGGAGTAGATTCGTTTATGAATTAATTTTTCGAAGATTTTTGAGAGAGGGTGTAAGTTGGATATTGGCCTATAGTTATTCAACTCTGTTTGGTCTCCTCCTTTGTGGAGGATGGGTTTATGAAGGATGAGGTTAATTAACCATAGAAATGATGAAGGAAAAAAGGTGAGTGGTGCATTGAAATATATGTGGAGACAAAAAAACATTATCTATGGAGGCAAAGAAGGCAATGTATGAAAGTATAGTGGTACCAACACTCTTATATGGGTGTGAAGCTTGGGTTGTGAATGCTGCAGCAAGGAGACGGTTGGAGGCAGTTGAGATGTCCTGTCTAAGGGCAATGTGTGGTGTAAATATCGTGCAGAAAATTCAGAGAAGGTGTGGAGTTAATAAAAGTTATTAGTCAGAGGGATGAAGAGGGGTTGTTGAGGTGGTTTTGTCATTTAGAGAGAATGGATCAAAGTAGAGATATCGAGAGCATATAAATCTGTAGGGAAAGGAAGGCGGGGTAGGGGTCATCCTCAAAAAGGTTAGAGGGAGGGGGTAAAGGAGGTTTTGTGGGCGAGGGGCTTGGACTTCCAGCAAGCATGCGTGAGTGTGTTAGATAGGAGTGAATGGTGATGAATGGTATTTGGAACCTGACGAGTTGTTGGAGTGTGAGCAGGGTAATATTTAGTGAAGGGATTCAGGGAAACCGGTTATTTTTATATAGACAGACTTGAGTCCTAGAAATGGGAAGTACAATGCCTGCACTTTAAAGGAGGGGTTTGGGATATTGGCAGTTTGGAGGGATATATTGTGTATCTTTATACGTATATGCTTCTAAACTGTTGTGTTCTGAGCACCTCTGAAAAAAACAGTGATTATGTGTGAGTGAGGTGAAAGTGTTGAATGATGATTAAAGTATTTTCTTTTTGGGGATTTTCTTCTTTTTGGGTCACCCTGCCTCGGTGGGAGATGACCAACTTGTTAAATATACATATATATATATATATATCTTTTTCTTCTTTCAACAGACTGGCTGTATCTCACCAAGGCAGGGTGGCCCAAAAGGAAGAATGAAAGTTTCTCTTAAATTTAGTAATATATACAGGAGAAAGGGTTACTAGCCCCTTGCTCCCAGCATTTTAGTCGCCTCTTACGACACGTAAGGCTTACAGAGGAAGAATTCTGTTCTACTTCCCCATGGAAAATAAACAAATAAATAAATAAACCTCAAGAGAGGTTCCTTGATGCTGGTGAAGGGATCTTCAATTAAGGCTGAATGCCTTTCATCCCCTCCTCCCCACAGGTGCTGTATAATCCCTATGGGTTTAGTGCTCCCCCATAATAATGAATAAATTACATCATACAAAATGAATTGACTCACTGAAACTCCCGACAAATAATGTTGCACAGTGGGTCTCATTGTTGCAATGTGATGGAGTGTATATGCCTTGATTACAATAGTCAGCATCACAGTAGTACCTGCAAGGTGATGAACTATCAAACAAAGAATTCTTTACAAGATACATTATGGGCCACCTAAAACTAAGATACATTATGGGCTGCCTAAAACTAAGATATATTATGGTCTGCCTAAAACTAAGATATATTATGGGCTGCCTAAAACTAAGATATATTATGGTCTGCCTAAAACTAAGATATATTATGGTCTGCCTAAAACTAAGATACATTATAGGCTGCCTAAAACTAAGATATATTATGGTCTGCCTAAAACCAAGATATATTATGGGCTGCCTAAAACTAAGATATATTATGGTCTGCCTAAAACTAAGATATATTATGGTCTGCCTAAAACTAAGATACATTATGGTCTGCCTAAAACTAAGATATATTATGGTCTGCCTAAAACTAAGATACATTATAGGCTGCCTAAAACTAAGATCCATTATGGTCTGCCTAAAACTAAGATATATTATGGTTTGCCAAAAACTAAGATATATTATGGTCTGCCTAAAACTAAGATACATTATGGTCTGCCTAAAACTAAGATACATTATGGTCTGCCTAAAACTAAGATATATTATGGCCTGCCTAAAACTAAGATACATTATAGGCTGCCTAAAACTAAGATATATTATGGTCTGCCTAAAACTAAGATATATTATGGGCTGCCTAAAACTAAGATATATTATGGTCTGCCTAAAACTAAGATATACAGTGGACCCCCACATAACGATCACCTCCGAATGTGACCAATTATGTAAGTGTATTTATGTAAGTGCTTTTGTACGTGTATGTTTGGGGGTCTGAAATGGACTAATCTACTTCACAATATTCCTTATGGGAACAAATTCGGTCAGTACTGGCACCTGAACATACTTCTGGATTGAAAAAATATCGTTAACCGGGGGTCCACTGTATTATGGTCTGCCTAAAACTAAGATATATTATGGTCTGCCTAAAACTAAGATATATTATGGTCTGCCTAAAACTAAGATACATTATGGTCTGCCTAAAACTAAGATATATTATGGTCTGCCAAAAACTAAGATATATTATGGTCTGCCTAAAACTAAGATATATTATGGTCTGCCAAAAACTAAGATATATTTTGGTCTGCCTAAAACTAAGATATATTATGGTTTGCCTAAAACTAAGATCCATTATGGTCTGCCTAAAACTAAGGTACATTATGGTCTGCCTAAAACTAAGATACATTATAGGCTGCCTAAAACTAAGATCCATTATGGTCTGCCTAAAACTAAGATACATTATGGTCTGCCTAAAACTAAGATATATTATGGTCTGCCTAAAACTAAGATACATTATAGGCTGCCTAAAACTAAGATATATTATGGTCTGCCTAAAACTAAGATACATTATAGGCTGCCTAAAACTAAGATACATTATAGGCTGCCTAAAACTAAGATATATTATAGGCTGCCTAAAACTAAGATACATTATGGTCTGCCTAAAACTAAGATACATTATAGGCTGCCTAAAACTAAGATACATTATGGTCTGCCTAAAACTAAGATACATTATAGGCTGCCTAAAACTAAGATACATTATAGGCTGCCTAAAACTAAGATACATTATAGGCTGCCTAAAACTAAGATACATTATAGGCTGCCTAAAACTAAGATATATTATAGGCTGCCTAAAACTAAGATATATTATAGGCTGCCTAAAACTACTTTTTTTTTCTGTTCCCTACTGATGTTTCCAATTTTTCTTTTTTTAGGTCTACTAGTTCTACTGGGCTATTGCAGCACTGTATGACCCTTGTGGATTTAGCAGTTATGATAATAATAATAATAATATTGGGCTATTTTAAATATAAAAATTTAATCTGGATCTGATCAATAGTTTTGGAATTATATATGTATTTAAATTTTATCATTATAACCTCTGTAGATTTTAGTGATGTATGACCCTAGTAGGTTTAGCTCTTAGTTTTGAGTATAATAATAATAATAATAATAATTTAGAATTTAGTACAAAACTAAATAACCATTTGTACAACCCAGTACACACAGTGTTACATTATTTAATTCATGATATGTCTAATAGTAACCAAAAAATATTAAAATTCTTCTTTCAATGCACTGGCCATCTCCCACCAAGGAAGGGTGGCCCAAAAAGATAAACATGTTTCTCTTTCTAACTTTAGTAATGTATACAGGAGAAGGGGTTACTATACCTTAAGTGAATTACCACAATTTATGCACTGAACTACTGCAGTAATAAAAAGAATGCTAGTGAAATTTCAATAAATAACAGCACCTAGGGACCTTACCCAGTGGAAGTTTTTGTAAGTTCCCTTAACTGAGAATCTTCTTCTGGGGTGAGTTCAAACAACTGTGTTACTTCTGGTCGCTGGAAGGAACGCCAGTGGTCTGTGATGAGATCTGTTTGGGTATAACTGTTGTTGGAGACGTACCAGCCGAATCTAGGGTTAGAGTATAAATATGTCAATATACTGTATTGTAAATAATTCACAACTAACTTACAAACTGGAAATGGAAACCAGACAAAATTTTGGTCCATTCCAAACCCTATTGTGCCCTGTGGCCTTGGTGGCTAAAGCTCTCGCTTCACACGGCCAGGGTCCAGGTTCAATTCCTGACGAGTGAAAACATTGGGCATGTTTCCTTACACTGGTTGTCTATGTTACCTATCAGTAAAATGGGTACCTGGGTGTGAGACGACTGTGGGTCGCATCCTGGGACAAAACTGACCTAAACTGCCTGAAATGCTCTGCATAACAAGTGGCTTTCTATATACATGTAGTAGTATGTCATTTATGTCAGCTAGGCCTGTATACCTTGTATAGCTGGAGAGGGTTTCGGGGGTCAACACCCCCACGGCCCAATCTGAGACCAGGCCTCATGGTGGATCAGGGTCTGATCAACCAGGCTGTTACTGCTGGACACACGCAAACTGACGTATGAACCACAGCCCAGCTGGTCAGGTACTGACTTTATGTGCCTGTCCAGTGCCTTCTTGAAGACAGCCAGGGGTCTATTGGTAATCCCCCTTATGTATGCTGGGAGGCAGTTGAACAGTCTTGGGCCCCTGACACTTTATGTGTTGTCTCTCAGTGTACTCATGGCCCCCCCTGCTTTTCATTGGGGGAATGTTGTATCTCCTGCCGAGTCTTTTGCTTTCACAGGAAGCGATTTTCGTGTGGAAGTTTGGTACTAATCCCTCAAGGATTTTCCATCGTATATTATCATGATTTCGTGTATAGGGCAAGGAGGAATAACATCTTATAGGAGTGAGGAAGAGCCAGTTGTGAGTGTGGGGGAAGTTCGTGAGGCAGTAGGTAAAATGAAAGGGGGTAAGGCAGCCGGGATTGATGGGATAAAGATAGAAATGTTAAAAGCAGGTGGGGATACAGTTTTGGAGTGGTTGGTGCAATTATTTAATAAATGTATGGAAGAGGGTAAGGTACTTAGGGATTGGCAGAGAGCATGCATAGTTCCTTTGTATAAAGGCAAAGGGGACAAAAGAGAGTGCAAAAATTATAGGGGGAGAAGTCTGTTGAGTATACCTGGTAAAGTGTATGGTAGAGTTACTATTGAAAGAATTAAGAGTAAGACGGAGAATAGGATAGCAGATGAACAAGGAGGCTTTAGGAAAGGTAGGGGGTGTGTGGACCAGGTGTTTACAGTGAAACATATAAGTGAACAGTATTTAGATAAGGCTAAAGAGGTCTTTGTGGCATTTATGGATTTGGAAAAGGCGTATGACAGGGTGGATAGGGGGGCAATATGGCAGATGTTGCAGGTGTATGGTGTAGGAAGGGTTGTTGAGGTGGTTCAGACATGTGGAGAGAATGGAGCGAAACAGAGTGACTTCAAGAGTGTATCAGTCTGTAGTGGAAGGAAGGCGGGATAGGGGTCGGCCTAGGAAAGGTTGGAGGGAGGGGGTAAAGGAGGTTTTGTGTGCGAGGGGCTTGGACTTCCAGCAGGCATGCGTGAGCGTGTTTGATAGGAGTGAATGGAGACAAATGGTTTTTAATACTTGACGTGCTGTTGGAGTGTGAGCAAAGTAACATTTATGAAGGGGTTCAGGGAAACCGGCAGGCTGGACTTGAGTCCTGGAGATGGGAAGTACAGTGCCTGCACTCTGAAGGAGGGGTGTTAATGTTGCAGTTTAAAAACTGTAGTGTAAAGCACCCTTCTGGCAAGACAGTGATGGAGTGAATGATGGTGAAAGTTTTTCTTTTTCGGGCCACCCTGCCTTGGTGGGAATCGGCCAGTGTGATAATAAAATAGTAAAAAAAGGCACTCCCTATACAGGTGAAGACAAAGAATAACAGAGCAGCTAAAAGAGACCAATTTATCTGTAATACGTAGGGAGACACTGGTCAGAGAAATAGCAAACATGAAGGAATCTTATAGGAGCCAAGATACACAGGAAGAACTAAAAGCCATAAATGAAATTGAAAGAAACCCAAAATAGTTCTTTTCTTATGCCAAATCAAAGCCAAAAACAACATCCAGTATTGGGCCCCTACTTAAACAAGATGGGTCCTACACAGATGACAGGAAGGATATGAGTGAGCTACTCAAGTCCCAATATGACTCGGTTTTTAGCGAGCTTCTAACCAGACTGAGAGCCAATGACCTAAATGAATTTTTTATGAGAGATAGAATTTGGTAGACTCAAACCTATTTGATATTATCCTGATGCCAAATGACTTCAAAAAGGCAATAAATGACATGCCCATGCACTCTGCCCCAGGCCCAGGTACATGGAACTCCATGTTCATCAAGAACTGCAAGAATCCCCTATCATGTGCTTTTAACATCCTATGGAGAGGGAGCACGGACACAGGGGTCGTCCCACAGCTACTAAAAACAACAGACATAGCCCCACTCCACAAAGGGTGCAGTAAAGCAATAGCAGAGAATTACAGACCGATAGCTCTAACTTACCCTATAAAAATCTTTGAAAAGGTTCTAAGAAGCAAGATTGCCACCCATCTAGATACCCATCAGTAGCACAACCCAGGGCAACATGGGTTTAGAGCAGGTCGCTCCTGTCTGTCCCAACTACTGGACAACTGTGACAAGGTCCTGGATGCTCTAAAAGACAAACAAAATGCAGATGTAGTATACACAGACTCTGCAGAAGTCTTTGCAAGTGTGACCATGGTGTAATAGCACACAAAATGCATAATAAAGGAATAACTGCTCCCATTCTGTTCATCATCCTCATATCTGACATAGACAGGGAAATAAGTCACAGCACCGAGTCTTCCTTTGCAGATGACACCCGAATTTGCATGACATTGTCCTTCATTGCAGACACCACAAGACTCCAGGTGGACATCAACCAAATCTTTAAATGGGCTGCAGAAAACAATATGAAGTTCAATGATGAGAAATTTCAATTACTCCGATATGGAAAAACGTGAGGTAATTAAAATATATTGGATTATAAAACAAATTCCAACCACACAATAGAACGAAAAACTCATGTAAAAGACCTAGAAGTGATCAAGTCAGAGGATCTCACCTTCAAAGACCATTACAGTGTATCAATTGCATCTGCTAGAAAAATGACAGGATGGATAATGAGAACCTTCAAAACTAGGGTTACCAAGCCCATGATGACACTCTTTAGGTCGCTTGTTCTATCCAGGCTGGAATATTGCTGTACACTAACAACAACTTTCAAGGCAGGTGAAATTCCTGACCTAGAAAATGTAGAGAACCTTCACAGCACACATAACTGTGATAAAACACCTAAATTACTGGGAACGCTTGAAGTTCCTCAACCTGTATTTCCTAGAATACAGGCGGGAGAGATACATGATTATATATACTTGGAAAATCCTAGAGGGATTAGTACCAAACTTGCACACGAAAATCACTCCCTATGAAAGTAAGAGACTAGGCAGATGATGCAACATCCTCGCAATGAAAAGCAGGGGTGCCACTAGCACGATAAGGGACAACACAAAAAAGTGTCAGGGGCCCAAGACTGTTCAACTGCCTTTCAGCATACATAAGGGGTATTACCAATAGATCCCTGGCTGTCTTCAAAAAGGTACTGGACAGGCACCTAAAGTCAGTACCTGACCAGCAGGGCTGTGGTTCGTATATCTGGTTGCATGCGAGCAACAGCCTGGTTGATGAGACCCTGATCCACCATGAGGCCTGGTCACAGACTGGGCCACGAGGGTGTCGACCTCCAAAACCCACTCCAGGTATCTAGATGGCTGGCAATTTTGCTTCTTAGAACCCTTGCAAAGATTTTTATGATATGGAATGTTACTATCAGTCTGTAGTTCTTTGCAACTTCTTTTCTGCCACCTTTGTAGAGTGGGGCTATGTCTGTTGTTTTTAGTGAGGGTGGGATGACCCTTGTGTCCATGCTCCCTCTCCACAGAATGCTGAAGGCATGTGACAGGGGCTTCTTGCAGTTCTTGATGAACACAGAGTTCCATGAGTCTGGGCCTGGGGCAGAGTGCATGGGCATGTCATATATTGCCTTTTCAAAGTTTTGTGGTATTAGGATAATATCAGAGATTTTTGAGATGACCAGATTTTGGGTCTTGTTCATAAAGAATTCATTTAGATTGTCGACCCTTAGTCTGGGTAATGGCTCGCTGAACATGAGCCGTATTGAGACTTTAGTATCTCACTCATTTCTTTGCTCTCATCTGTGTATGTCCCATCTTGCCTAAGCAGGGGCCCAATACAGTGGACCCCCGGTTAACGAACTTTTTTCATTCCAGTAGTATGTTCAGGTGCCAGTACTGACCGAATTTTTTCCCATAAGGAATATTGTGAAGTAGATTAGTCCATTTCAGACCCCCAAACATACACGTACAAACGCACTTACATAAATACACTTACATAATTGGTCGCATTTGGAGGTGATCGTTAAGCGGGGGTCCACTGTACTGGATGTTGTTTGTCCTTAGATTTGGCATAAGAGAGGAAGTATTTTATTTTCCAGTTTCCTTTATGGCTTTTAGTTCTTCATGAGATTCTTGTCTCCAGTAAGATTCCTTCAGCTTAAATTTGATATTTGCTATTTCACTGACCAGTGCCTCCCTTCGTATTTCAGATATATTGCCCCCCCCCCCTCAGCATGCTCTGTGATTCTTTGCTTTCATCTGTATAGGCAGCATCTCTCTCTTTCTAGTTTACACCTTCTCTTTCTTTTTCTTAATTCAATGTGCCTTGAGCAGACCTCAAGAACCGAAGATTTAATTTTTTCTAGGCAAAGGTTCGCATCCATGTTGTTTAGGATATCTTCTCAGCTTGTTTCATTTAGGACATGGCTAACTTGTTCCCACTGTATGTTTTTGTTATTGAAGTTGAAGTTTGTGAAGACACTCTCATGAATGATCACATTTTGCTGGTCAGGAGCCCTGTGCATACATGTCTGTACCTCTTTTATGTTGTGATCTGTGTATACTGTCTTTGATACGGTTATATTACGTATCAGATCATCGTTGTTGGTGAAGATGAGGTCCAGCGTATTTTCTAGTCTTGTAGGCTCTAATATTTGCTGGTGATTTAATAGCTCATGTGTGTGTGAATTTGTAAATGTACTTGTGGAAATAAAGATATTATTATTATTATTATTATTATTATTATTATTATTATTATTATTATTATTATTATTATTATCAAATTGCAAGACTTGATGCTGGTCCAGAACAGAGAGAAAAAATATAATTTCCTTTTTTTCTGTTTGTGGGTTAGTTGTGAATTGTTCCAATAATGGTATTGTTACTTTTTTTTTTGTATATAAATGTAATCAGGAAATATTATGTATACAGAATTCTGCTCGCTAGATTTTTTTCCTACGGTCGAGAAGAAGATATTAAGTTTGTTGGCAGTGTCAGTTGGTTGGAGGAGGGATTCATCTGGTTTCGTCAAGTTGATTATTCTGTTTTTGGATATCTTATTAGTTCCTATAATTTCAGATAAGGCTTTCCAGGTCTTTTTTGTATCACCATTTATGCTATGTAATCTGTTTTCATAATATATGTAGTTTTTTTTTGACCTCCTTATCAGGCTGTTTAGTATTGATGACTAACGTTTAGTTTGATCCCTAAGTATTGACACCAGTCTCAAATTCCAGACACACATATGGCAAATTTCTAAAAAAGTCACTAAGACAGTAGGCATCCTATCAAAGATACGGTACTATGTGCCACAATCAGCTCTCCTTGCTCTGTACCACTCACTCATTTACCCCTATCTCACCTGTGGAGTCTGTGCATGGGGCTCAACTACAGTAAATCACCTCAGGCCCTTAACCTGTAAACGGTCCAAACGTATATATACGTTCACTACCCCAGTGCCCCGAATATTTTGAAAAATAAAATTTTTTTTTTTATTTTATTGAAAAAAGAGCACATTTTTCTAAGTGTTATAGGATAAAAAAAAAAAAATTTAGAGTCAGTACTTACCGAGATATGAGGCCGCAAAGTTGGCACTTGGGGATCAACTGACGGCAACATGGAGCGCTGCCGCTTGCAAAAGTGTTGCCGATATACCTTTTTTTCTATTTTTCATATTATTTTATATAATTTTCATGTTCTGATAATTACAATTTATAGTATTTCTTGTCATTTCATAACCAATCCTTGTTCTGACACTAGTATTAGGTACTGAAATTGTACTCACACTGTCACAAACACACTGACAGGTGGACATTTACACCTGCCTTGGCCATTTACTATTGTCTTGGAATACAGTGGTCCCTCGATAATCGTAAGGCTCGATAGTCGTAATTTTCGAAAATCGTAACGATATTTTCATCAAAACATTGGCTCGCTAATCGTAGTTTGACTTGCGAATAGTAATTCGTCTGGGACGGTAAGTCACGCTCTGAGCCACCCCGGCCTCCCTTCCCAGCCAGTGTGTCATTGTTTACCAGTGAGCGACAGTCCCCTCACTTGCTCATACAAAATATTTCATAATATTCCATTCATTTTAGTGCTTGCAACTACTAAATAAGCTACCATGGCTCCAAAGAAAGCTCCTAGTGCCAAGCCTTTGGTAAAGAAGGTGAGAAATACGAATGAAATTAAGAAAAACATCATTGAACAATATGAAAGTGGCGTACATACGGCCAAACTGGCCAGGATGTATAACAGACCCCATACAACCATAGCTTCCATCGTGGCCAAGAAAAAGGAAATCAAGGAAGCTGTTGTTTAAAGGGGGTAAATATGCTGACAAAAATGAGATCACCAGTACTCGAAGAGGTTGAGAAGTTATTATTGGTGTGGATAAACAAGAAACAATTAGCAGGAGATAGTCTTTTGCAGTCGCTTATTTGTGAAAAGGCTAGGCAGTTGCACGACGATCTGGTAAAGAAATTGCCTGCAATGAGTACTGATATTTGTGAATTTAAGGCCAGCAAAGGTTGGTTTGAGAAATTTAAGAACTGTAGTGGCATACATAGTGTGGTAAGGCATTGTGAGGCTGCCAGTTCGGACCAAAAAGTGGCTGAAAAATATGTGCATGAATTCAAGGAGTACATAGAGGCTGAAGGACTGAAACCTGAACAAGTGTTCAATTGTGATGAAACAGGCCTCTTTTGGAAGAAAATGCCAAAGAGGACCTACATTACTCAGGAGGAAAAGGGACTGCCATTACGCAAGCCTATGAAAGACAGGCTGACGCTCATGTTCTGTGCTAATGCTAGTGGGGATTTCAGAGTGAAGCCGTTACTAGTGTACCATTCTGAAAATCCCAGAGTGTTAGGAAAAACAATGTTATGAAGAGTAAATTGTGTGTGTTTTGGAGATCTAATAATAAGGCATGGGTCATGAGGGAAATTTTCGTCGAGTGGTTCAATGAAGTGTTTGGCCCTAGTGTGAAGAATTACCTCCTGGAAAAGAAATTGGATCACAAGTGCCTCCTAGTAATGGACAATGCACCTGCTCATCCTCCAAACTTGGATGGCCTAATTTTGGAGGAGTTTGGGTTCATCACAGTAAAGTTCTTGCCCCCGAATACCACTCCTCTCCTCCAGCCCATGGACCAGCAGGTCGTTGCAAACTTTAACCCTTTCAGGGTCCAAGGCCAAAATCTGAAGGGGTGCCCCAGTGTCCAAGAAATTTTGAAAAAAAAAAAAAAAATTATTTTTTCTTACAGAATTAAAGATAAAATTTCTGATCAGTACTTACCGAGATACAGCAGCGAGAAGTTGACCCAAAATGGGCGGGTGGCGGCAACATCAGTGACTTCCACAAAATCACATTTTTTTATTTTACGTTTTTTATATTTTCTTTTCTTTTCTAATTTTTTCTTTTTCTAATAACATTTGTGGCCAGTGAGACCAATATAATGTATATTGTATAAGTGTACACTCATTGTATTCAACACAATAACTGCACTAATTTGTTTATCATTATATTGCTTACAAAACTTGTTTACAAGTTTATTGTAAACAAAAGGATGAAAATATTAGTGCGGTTATTGTGTTGAATACAACGGTACCATATAGTACCATATGATACAATGGTACCATATAGTACCATATGGTACAATGGTGCCATAGGGTACAATGGTACCATATAGTACAATTGTACATATGGTACCGTATGGTACAAGATGGTACAATGGCACATGATACAATGGTACCATATGGTAGAATATAGTACAATGGCACCATTTGGTACAATGGTACCATATGATACAATGGTACCATATGGTGCAATGGTACCATATGGTGCAATGGTACCATATGGTGCAATGGTACCATATGGTGCAATGGTACCATATGGTGCAATGGTACCATATGGTGCAATGGTACCATATGGTACATTGTACCATACAGTACAATGATACCACATGGTTCATTGTACCATATGGTACTATATGGTACTGTTGTATTCAACACAAACACACTAATATTTTCATCATTTTATGTTTACAATAGTTGTTTACAACAAAAATATGCAAAAATGTTGTATATTAGTAATGTTCTATTATATATTTACAAATGTACAGGAACTCGACATGTTCCTTGAATGGTTGACAAAGCACTTTGTCTCAGAAACTGCGGTGTCAGTAGCTAGCTTGCGTCGCCACTCACTCAGTCTTGGCTGGTGTCTCATGCCACCAACACCTATTGACCATATGGTACACGGTATCATATGTTACAGGGTATGTTATCCTGTACTGCACGGTACCCTATACCATATAGTACAATGTACCATATGGTATAGGGTACCGTGCAGTACAGGATAACATACGGTGCAGGGTACCATATGGTACAGGGTACCATATGCTACAGGGTACCATATGGTACAGGGTACCATATGGTACAGGGTACCATATGGTACAGGGTACCATATGCCACAGGGTACCATACAGGCACCATATGGTCCAGATACAGGGATCCCTATGGAAGTAAGTCACCCTGACTTTTTTGGGTTATCCTAGGATTTTATACATATGCTGCTATGTATGATAATCTATGTAATTGTATTTCTGTACACCTGAATAAACTTACTCAAGCGCATGTGGCATCGTAAGTAAGTTTATTTAGGTATACACAAATAAAGTTACATAGAATATCATACTTAGCAGCATATGTTTGGAGAACCTAGGATAACCCAAAAAAGTCAGACAGACTAATTTCCATTAGGGTCCCTGTACCATATGGTATAATGTACCATATGGTATAATGTACCATATGGTATAATGTACCATATGGTACAATGTACCATATGGTACATTGTACCATATGGTACCATTGTACCATATGATACCATTGTACCATATGATACCACTGTATGACATGGCACCACTGTACCATATGGTACCATTGTACCATATGGCCCAATGGTACCATATGGTTCAAAACCATAGAATTCCTCTTCAGCTTCACTTCCATCAGTCTTAGAACTGTAAGTTGTGAAGAGGAGAGTCAGAATTCACCCAGAGAGTGAGTGGGGAGTGAGAGCTTCCTTGCCATCAGGCACGATGAACAAAGCTACTTTGCCGGCGTTCCCACAATGCCATGCAGGTGTCCAGATTTTTTCTATAGTGTGCACACTGACCACTTAGACCCATTCTCTCAGATGTAGGCCTACCAGCCTTCTAGCGCTAAATTTGACGCCGCTAGAATTTTGGCATAGATCTACGGTTTGGACCCTGAACGTAAAGCCGTAGATCTATGGGGCGGACCCTGAAAGGGTTAAAAAACTCTACACCAAAGCAATGTTTCAAAGGTGCTTTAATGTGACCTCAGACACTCACTTGACCCTAAGAGGCTTTTGGAAAGAACACTTCAGCATCCTCCATTGCATAAGCCTTATAGGTAAGGCTTGGGAGGGAGTGACTACCAGGACTTTGAACTCTCCTTGGAAAAAATTGTGGCCAGATTGTGTCCACAAGAGGGATTTTGAAGGGTTTGGGGCTGACCCTGATGAGCCTATGTCAGTTGTTAAATCCATTGTGGCACTGGGGAGTTCCATGGGGTTGGATGTGAGTTTGGAGGATGTGGAAGAGTTGGTGGAAGACCACAACAAAGAGCTAACCACTGAGGAGCTGCAAGAGCTTCAGCAGGAAGAGCAACAGATCGCAGCTCAGAATCTTGCTGCAGAGGAGGAGGAAGAGAGATGAAAGAAGGTGCCTTCTTCAGAAATTAAGGAGATTTTTGAAATGTGGGGTAAGATGGAAAGATTTATGGAGAAACATCACCCTGACAAGGCTGTTGCAAGCCATGTTGGCAACATGTACAGTGACAAAGTCTTGGCCCATTTTAGGGAGGTGTTAAAGAGACGCCAGAAACAGAGCTCTCTGCACAGTTATTTTGCTAGACAGGACTCCAGTGACTCTCAAGGTGGTCCTAGTAGCATTAAGAAACAGAGAAGAGAAGTAACCCCAGAAAAGCACTTGGTGCCAGAGGGGTTGATGGAAGGGGATTCCCTTTCCAAAGAGTAACTAATCCAATCTGTCTCCTCCTCCAGTCTTCCATACACTAAGAAGTATCGCCAATAAAGGTAAGTGTTATGCTGTTAATGTTTCATTCATCATGTCCCATTGTATTGTTTATGTACTACATCTATATTTCTTGTAAAAAATTTTTTTGTTTTAGTACTTCTGGGTGTCAGGAATGGATTAATTGTATTTACATTATTTCTTATGGGGAAAATTGATTCAAAAATCGTAAATTTTGATAATAGTCACACTTCCAGGAATGGATTAATTATGATAAATGAGGGACCACTGTATATACAAAGTATTTATATGTCCCAGCAATGTTTTGGATATGTGGAAGTATATAATAATAATGAGGAGGAGGAGGAGGAGGAGAAGGAAGATGAGGAGGAGGAGAAGGAGGAGGAGGAGAAGGAAAAGGAGGAGAAGAAGGAGGAGAAGAAAAATACGTAATAATAAAATAATAAGTTCCCTTGAAGCATGAAAAACAAAGTCCACCCCTGACAGTGACATGATAAGATGAGATAACATCTGATAAGAGCTGACGTTTGATGAGCATACACGAGGGTGGGGGAGAGTGCAGCTGATGAGAAAAGATTAGTGGTGACGTTTGATGAGCATTGCCCTCCTTTGTTTTCAATGGTACACAAACATGTCTGTCTGTCAAGTTCCATGTCTATCTGTCTATCCCTCTAGCTCTCTGTCTCAGAGAGAGCCACAAGACTGCGTCATCACGTTTACTCACATCTTCAAGCAGAGTATAGCACTTTGTCTGGATTTTTTGGGTTATCCTAGGTAATTTACACTATGTGTACTTGTATTTATGTGTACCTGTGAGACAGAGATAGACAGATAGAAAGAGATAGACAGAGACGGATAGACAGACACAGAGACAGAAACAGATAGAGACAAAGATAGATGAAGACAGAGATAGAGACAGAGATACACATAGATACAGACAAACGGAGATAGATAGATAGATAGATAGATAGAGCCAGCCAGCCAGCCAGCCAGCCAGCCAGCCAGCCAGCCAGCCAGCCAGCCAGCCAGCCAGCCAGCCAGCCAGCCAGCCAGCCAGCCAGCCAGCCAGCCAGCCAGCCAGCCAGCCAGCCAGCCAGCCAGCCAGCCAGCCAGCCAGCCAGCCAGCCAGCCAGCCAGCCAGCCAGCCAGCCAGCCAGCCAGCCAGCCAGCCAGCCAGCCAGCCAGCCAGCCAGCCAGCCAGCCAGCCAGCCAGCCAGCCAGCCAGCCAGCCAGCCAGCCAGCCAGCCAGCCAGCCAGCCAGCCAGCCAGCCAGCCAGCCAGCCAGCCAGCCAGCCAGCCAGCCAGCCAGCCAGCCAGCCAGCCAGCCAGCCAGCCAGCCAGCCAGCCAGCCAGCCAGCCAGCCAGCCAGCCAGCCAGCCAGCCAGCCAGCCAGCCAGCCAGCCAGCCAGCCAGCCAGCCAGCCAGCCAGCCAGCCAGCCAGCCAGCCAGCCAGCCAGCCAGCCAGCCAGCCAGCCAGCCAGCCAGCCAGCCAGCCAGCCAGCCAGCCAGCCAGCCAGCCAGCCAGCCAGCCAGCCAGCCAGCCAGCCAGCCAGCCAGCCAGCCAGCCAGCCAGCCAGCCAGCCAGCCAGCCAGCCAGCCAGCCAGCCAGCCAGCCAGCCAGCCAGCCAGCCAGCCAGCCAGCCAGCCAGCCAGCCAGCCAGCCAGCCAGCCAGCCAGCCAGCCAGCCAGCCAGCCAGCCAGCCAGCCAGCCAGCCAGCCAGCCAGCCAGCCAGCCAGCCAGCCAGCCAGCCAGCCAGCCAGCCAGCCAGCCAGCCAGCCAGCCAGCCAGCCAGCCAGCCAGCCAGCCAGCCAGCCAGCCAGCCAGCCAGCCAGCCAGCCAGCCAGCCAGCCAGCCAGCCAGCCAGCCAGCCAGCCAGCCAGCCAGCCAGCCAGCCAGCCAGCCAGCCAGCCAGCCAGCCAGCCAGCCAGCCAGCCAGCCAGCCAGCCAGCCAGCCAGCCAGCCAGCCAGCCAGCCAGCCAGCCAGCCAGCCAGCCAGCCAGCCAGCCAGCCAGCCAGCCAGCCAGCCAGCCAGCCAGCCAGCCAGCCAGCCAGCCAGCCAGCCAGCCAGCCAGCCAGCCAGCCAGCCAGCCAGCCAGCCAGCCAGCCAGCCAGCCAGCCAGCCAGCCAGCCAGACAGACAGACTTGTTTCTCTTGACTTAGGGCATAGATTATAAGACATTCTGAAAGGGTGTTGCACAAATATTGCACATGGGTTATTATCGAGGTTTTTTGATATTTCCTCAACCACTTGTGGCCACATCCACCTCAAAGCTACTAAACTCAGGGTCAAAATCACTTTCCTCTTAAAATGGGAGTGTTAATACTACATGACATCATTAAGTCCCAGGTGTTTGCTGCGCTGTTTGCTCTATTTGAACTGGTGCTCCCACAAGGTACTAAGTGGTCCCCGATTTTTTTAATACCGCGCACACTGAGTGTTAGGACCCATTCTATGCTGACAAGGCATCTCAGGCCAATTGTGCCAAATTTGAAGGCAGGAAAAATAAAACGTATATATACATTTGGGGCACTAGCGGTAAAAACGTATATATACGTTTGGAACGTTTATGGGTTAATAACCCAACAAAAAACAGTAGTCCGATTGATAACAAATTCCAAATCGAGACAGCATACTCCACCACTATTCAAGAGTCTTAACTTACTCAATATGCAAAACTCCCACACTTTTTATTGTGCCTACTACATACATAGGACACTGCACTCTAATATAAACCCTCCTCTTAAACTTCACCTTGACACCTGCAACAGAACACACAACCATAATAAAAGACACAGAACACTCTTTGATATCCCTCATGTCCATCTCTCCCTGTGCAAAAATGCTAAGCACATAAAGGGCCCTAAGATTTGGAATTCACTGCCAGAGAACACTGGTGATTTACTGTCTGCAAATCAGTTCAAGACTCTTCTCAAAAATCACCTACTCACCCAAAACTAAACAGCTTCTAAGCTGCTTTCAAATTCACGTCCATTACCACATACTGTGCTAAGGATCACAGTGTCACTTGCCTAAATCTCAAAACTTCAAAAACAGATGCTCAGAGTTCATTACATTACTTAATACTGAATAATTTCCAGTAGTTCCTTCATGTGTTAGCCCAAATCACCGACCCAATATGTTTTAAATAAGTGACCCACTGATCAGATCCAACTGGTTCTGAATCCTTGACCGGTTTCAAACGGATTCGTTGGACAATAAAGCAGACTGTAAACAGACTGGGTTTTAGGCGCCCTTATCAAACACAAACAATAAATATAAAACAGAAACGTACACCAATAAGCTGTCCTAATATACAAGTACAGTTAGAAATAGAAATACTAATAGCCAGATCTTCACTTTAAGGAGGTTATTAGTAGAATATTCAAGGGGTTACTAGTAGAATTACAGTAAATCAACCATTCAAATCACATATGAAGTTCTGTGTAGTCTGCAGTAAATCAAACAAACGGGCTTCCACATGGATTACTTGCCATTTTTGTGAAAATTGGTGTCACGCCCCTTGTGGAGATATCCAAGAACTATCTACAAGCAGTATTAAATCAGGGAAGTGTTTTTGGGTATGCCCAAATGAGATCAATCTGTGGACTAAAATCACATTGGTACTAAAAGAGGATAACATCAAAGCAGCCTTCATAGAAAACCTGGAAGCTTTCTACAACAGATGGGAAAACAAAAAGTCTGGGCTGAATGGTATTGCCCTTGGTGCTGGCCATGTAGTCAGAAACTGTAAGGCTGGAGGTGCTGCCCTGGTAGACAGTAATGGTGAGGCTGGAGGGGCTGTCCAAGTAGTCAGAAAATGTATGCATGAAGGAATGCATATAAATGACCTCGAGGTAGACAGGAGCTGTAGTGGGGAAACAAGTGTAGTCAAGGACAAGATAAAACCAATATTACAAACTAGTAATACCACAGGAGATAGCAAACAAGGGGACTCCACTAGCAATAGTGAGGATATATTACCAGAAACAACTGGTGAGAATTCCATTGTTAGTACTAGTGAGGATAGGAATGAGACAGGTAAACATGCACCAACAGGGAATACAGTCACAGAAACCCAAGGCAAACGGAAACCAAGCCTGTGCACATAACTATGTACTTGGTATCTGCAGGCATGGGAAATCTGGAAAAACAGATGGGACGTGCAACTTTGACCACCCTAGAAAATGCCGTGCCCATATGACAACAGGAAAATGCAAACTCCCTTCCTGTATGCTTTTTCACCCTGAAATGTGTCCCTCTTCAGTACAGGAAAGACTGTGCTATAACTTAAATTGCCAGGCACACCATCTAATGGGGACAAAAAGATACAAAACATCCAGACCATGGGAAAACCTGGGTAGCCACAGCCACTCAAGAGGGAGAGGGTTTTTTAGTGCCAGGAAGGGAAAAAAACTGGTAGGAAATGGCAGAAATCATACACCAAATCCAGTCATTTCTGGAGTGGAACCACAGTCAATGGCCTCCACTCCAAACCAACAGATACAGATACTAGTGCCGGAAAAAAAAGTCCCCCCCAATACCACCAATACCACCAGTCCGATGACATTCTTCCTTGCAAATATACAGGGTCTAAAGCCAGCAATGAAAAACAAAATACCTTTCATCCGTGGACTGCTTGCAGAGGCAAATGCAATGTTCGCGGCTTTCACAGAGACCCACATAAAGGATCACTTGGACAACGAAATATGGATCCCAGGTTACAACCTATACAGATGCGACAGAGTGAACAGGCAAAAGGGGAGGGGTTGGCCTGTATATCACAGTCACTTGTTTGCACAGAACTGCTTAATGCCTCAAATGATGTAGTGGAAGTTTTAGCAGTAAAGATCGAGAACCAAAACCTAGTCATTGTGGTAGTCTACAAGCCTCCGGATGCAACGTCCCAGCAATTCCAGGAACAGCTTTTAAAAATTGACCACTGTCTGGAAAATCTGCCAGCTCCTGTCCCCAACATCTTGCTCCTGGGGGATTTCAACCTGAGGCACCTAAAATGGAGGAATATAGCAAATAATGTTGCTGCAGTGATAACACCAGGAGGCAGCTCTGATGAGAACTCACACACATACATGAGCTTTTAAATCTCTGCACAAAATTCAACTTAAACCAGCAAATAATAGAGCCTACTAGACTGGAGAATACACTAGACCTAATCTTTACTAACAATGATGATCTGAAACGAAATGTCACCATATCAAAAAAATATACTCAGATCACAACATAATCAAGGTTCAGAGATGTATGCACGGAGCCCCAGACCGACAAAATGAGATTAGTCACGAAGGAACCTTCACCAAATTCAACTTCAATAACATGAACATAAAGTGGGACCAAGTAAACCAAGTCCTAAATGATATAAGCTGGGAAGATAGACTAAGCAACACAGACCCCAACTTATGCCTAGAACAGATTAACTCGGTGGCACTCGATGTATGCTCAAGGCTTATTCCTTTAAGAAAAAGGAGGAGTAGATGTAAAATAGAAAAAGACAGGCACTCCCTTTACAGGCGATGGAAAAGAATAAGAGAGCAGCTAAAAGAGGCCAATATATCTGAAATGCGTAGGGAGTCACTGGTCAGAGAAATAGCAAACATCGAACTTAAGCAAAAGGAATCTTATAGGAGTCAGAAATCAGGGGAAGAACTAAAAGCCATAAATGAAATCGAAAGAAACCCAAAGTATCTCTTTTCTTATGCCAAATCAAGTCGAGAACAACATCCAGTATTGGGCCCCTACTTAAACAAAATGGGTCCTACACAGATGACAGCATGAGTGAGCTACTTAAGTCCCAATATGACTCAGTTTTTAACAAGCCGCTAACCAGACTGAGAGCCGAAGATCAAAATGAATTTTTTATGAGAGAGCCACGGAATTTGGTTAACACAAGCCTATCTGATGTTATCCTGACGCCAAATGACTTCGAACAGGCGATAAATGACATGCTCATGCACTCTGCCCCAGGGCCAGACTCATGGAACTCCATATTCATCAAGAACTGCAAGAAACCCCTATCACGAGCTTTTACCATCCTATGGAGAGGGAGCATGGACACGGGGGTCGTCCCACAGTTACTAAAAACAACAGACATAGCCCCACTCCACAAAGGGGGCAGTAAAGCAATATCAAAGAATTACAGACTGACAGTACTAACATCCCATATCATAAAAATCTTTGAAAGGGTCCTAAGAAGCAAGATCGCCACCCATCTAGATTATTTTTTTTTTTTTTATTATCACACTGGCCGATTCCCACCAAGGCAGGGTGGCCTGAAAAAGAAAAACTTTCACCATCATTCACTCTATCACTGTCTTGCCAGAAGGGTGCTTTACACTACAGTTTTTAAACTGCAACATTAACACCCCTCCTTCAGAGTGCAGGCACTGTACTTCCCATCTCCAGGACTCAAGTCCGGCCTGCCGGTTTCCCTGAACCCCTTCATAAATGTTACTTTGCTCACACTCCAACAGCACGTCAAGTATTAAAAACCATTTGTCTCCAATCACTCCTATCAAACACGCTCACGCATACCTGCTGGAAGTCCAAGCCCCTCGCACACAAAACCTCCTTTACCCCCTCTCTCCAACCTTTCCTAGGCCAACCCCTACCCCGCCTTCCTTCCACTACAGACTGATACACTCTTGAAGTCATTCTGTTTCGCTCCATTCTCTCTACATGTCCGAACCACCTCAACAACCCTTCCTCAGCCCTCTGGACAACAGTTTTGGTAATCCCGCACCTCCTCCTAACTTCCAAACTACGAATTCTCTGCATTATATTCACACCACACATTGCCCTCAGACATGACATCTCCACTGCCTCCAGCCTTCTCCTCGCTGCAACATTCATCACCCATGCTTCACACCCATATAAGAGTGTTGGTAAAACTATACTCTCATACATTCCCCTCTTTGCCTCCAAGGACAAAGTTCTTTTGTCTCCACAGACTCCTAAGTGCACCACTCACTCTTTTTCCCTCATCAATTCTATGATTCACCTCATCTTTCATAGACCCATCCGCTGACACGTCCACTCCCAAATATCTGAATACATTCACCTCCTCCATACTCTCTCCCTCCAATCTGATATTCAATCTTTCATCACCTAATCTTTTTGTTATCCTCATAACCTTACTCTTTCCTGTATTCACCTTTAATTTTCTTCTTTTGCACACCCTACCAAATTCATCCACCAATCTCTGCAACTTCTCTTCAGAATCTCCCAAGAGCACAGTGTCATCAGCAAAGAGCAGCTGTGACAACTCCCACTTTGTGTGTGATTCTTCATCTTTTAACTCCACGCCTCTTGTCAAGACCCTCGCATTTACTTCTCTTACAACCCCATCTATAAATATATTAAACAACCACGGTGACATCACACATCCTTGTCTAAGGCCTACTTTTACTGGGAAATAATTTCCCTCTTTCCTACATACTCTAACTTGAGCCTCACTATCCTCGTAAAAACTCTTCACTGCTTTCAGTAACCTACCTCCTACACCATACACTTGCAACATCTGCCACATTGCCCCCCTATCCACCCTGTCATACGCCTTTTCCAAATCCATAAATGCCACAAAGACCTCTTTAACCTTATCTAAATACTGTTCACTTATATGTTTCACTGTAAACACCTGGTCCACACACCCCCTACCTTTCCTAAAGCCTCCTTGTTCATCTGCTATCCTATTCTCCGTCTTACTCTTAATTCTTTCAATAATAACTCTACCATACACTTTACCAGGTATACTCAGCAGACTTATCCCCCTATAATTTTTGCACTCTCTTTTATCCCCTTTACCTTTATACAAAGGAACTATGCGTGCTCTCTGCCAATCCCTAGGTACCTTACCCTCTTCCATACATTTATTAAATAATTGCACCAACCACTCCAAAACTATATCCCCACCTGCTTTTAACATTTCTATCTTTATCCCATCAATCCCGGCTGCCTTACCCCCTTTCATTTTACCTACTGCCTCACGAACTTCCCCCACACTCACAACTGGCTCTTCCTCACTCCTACAAGATGTTATTCCTCCTTGTCCTATACACGAAATCACAGCTTCCCTATCTTCATCAACATTTAACAATTCCTCAAAATATTCCCTCCATCTTCCCAATACCTCTAACTCTCCATTTAATAACTCTCCTCTCCTATTTTTAACTGACAAATCCATTTGTTCTCTAGGCTTTCTTAACTTGTTAATCTCACTCCAAAACTTTTTCTTATTTTCAACAAAATTTGTTGATAACATCTCACCCACTCTCTCATTTGCTCTCTTTTTACATTGCTTCACCACTCTCTTAACCTCTCTCTTTTTCTCCATATGCTCTTTCCTCCTTGCATCACTTCTACTTTGTAAAAACTTCTCATATGCTAACTTTTTCTCCCTTACTACTCTCTTTACATCATCATTCCACCAATCGCTCCTCTTCCCTCCCGCACCCACTTTCCTGTAACCACAAACTTCTGCTGAACACTCTAACACTACATTTTTAAACCTACCCCATACCTCTTCGACCCCATTGCCTATGCTCTCATTAGCCCATCTATCCTCCAATAGCTGTTTATATCTTACCCTAACTGCCTCCTCTTTTAGTTTATAAACCTTCACCTCTCTCTTCCCTGATGCTTCTATTCTCCTTGTATCCCATTTACCTTTTACTCTCAGTGTAGCTACATCTAGAAAGTGATCTGATATATCTGTGGCCCCTCTATAAACATGTACATCCTGAAGTCTACTCAACAGTCTTTTATCTACCAATACATAATCCAACAAACTACTGTCATTTCGCCCTACATCATATCTTGTATACTTATTTATCCTCTTTTTCTTAAAATATGTATTACCTATAACTAAACCCCTTTCTATACAAAGTTCAATCAAAGGGCTCCCATTATCATTTACACCTGGCACCCCAAACTTACCTACCACACCCTCTCTAAAAGTTTCTCCTACTTTAGCATTCAGGTCCCCTACCACAATTACTCTCTCACTTGGTTCAAAGGCTCCTATACATTCACTTAACATCTCCCAAAATCTCTCTCTCTCCTCTGCATTCCTCTCTTCTCCAGGTGCATACACGCTTATTATGACCCACTTCTCGCATCCAACCTTTACTTTAATCCACATAATTCTTGAATTTACACATTCATATTCTCTTTTCTCCTTCCATAACTGATCATTTAACATTACTGCTACCCCTTCCTTTGCTCTAACTCTCTCAGATACTCCAGATTTAATCCCATTTATTTCCCCCCACTGAAACTCTCCTACCCCCTTCAGCTTTGTTTCGCTTAGGGCCAGGACATCCAACTTCTTTTCATTCATAACATCAGCAATCATCTGTTTCTTGTCATCCGCACTACATCCACGCACATTTAAGCATCCCAGTTTTATAAAGTTTTTCTTCTTCTCTTTTTTAGTAAGTGTCTACAGGAGAAGGGGTTACTAGCCCATTGCTCCCGGCATTTTAGTCGCCTCATACGACACGCATGGCTTACGGAGGAAAGATTCTTTTCCACTTCCCCATGGACAATAGAAGAAATAAAGAAGAACAAGAGCTATTTAGAAAAAGGAGAAAAACCTAGATGTATGTATATATATATGCATGTGCGTGTCTGTGAAGTGTGACCAAAGTGTAAGTTGGAGTAGCAAGATATCCCTGTTATCTAGTGTGTTTATGAGACAGAAAAAGAAACCAGCAATCCTACCATCATGCAAAACAGTTACAGGTTTCTGTTTCACAGTCATCTGGCAGGACGGTAGTACTTCTAAGGGTGGTTGCTGTCTACCAACCTACTACCTACTACCTACCCAGGGCAACATGGGTTTAGAGCAGGTTGCTCCTGTCTGTCTCAACTACTGGATCACTACGACAAGGTCCTAGATGCACTAGAAGACAAAAAGAATGCATATGTAATATATACAGACTTTGCAAAAGCCTTCGACAAGTGTGACCATGGCGTAATAGCGCACAAAATGCGTGCTAAAGGAATAACAGGCAAAGTTGGTAGATGGATCTATAATTTCCTCACAAACAGAACACAGAGTAGTAGTCAACAGAGTAAAGTCTGAGGCGGCTACAGTGAAAAGCTCTGTTCCTCAAGGCACAGTACTTGCTCCCATCTTGTTTCTCATCCTCATATCTGACATAGACAAGGATGTCAGCCACAGCACCGTGTCTTCCTTTGCAGATGACACCCGAATCTGCATGACAGTGTCTTCCATTGCAGACACTGCAAGGCTCCAGGCGGACATCAACCAAATCTTTCAGTGGGCTACAGAAAACAATATGAAGTTCAACGATGAGAAATTTCAATTACTCCAATATGGTAAACATGAGGAAATTAAAACTTCATCAGAGTACAAAACAAATTCCGGCCACAAAATAGAGCGAAAACCAATGTCAAAGACCTGGGAGTGATCATGTCAGAGGATCTCACCTTCAAGGACCATAACATTGTATCAATTGCATCTGCTAGAAAAATGACAAGATGGATAATGAGAACCTTCAAAACTAGGGATGCCAAGCCCATGATGACACTCTTCAGGTTGCTTGTTCTATCTAGGCTTGAATATTGCTGCACATTAACAGCACCTTTCAAGGCAGGTGAAATTGCTGACCTAGAAAATGTACAGAGAACCTTCATGGCATGCATAACAGAGATAAAACACCTCAATTACTGGGAACGCTTGAAGTTCCTGAACCTGTACTCCCTGGAATGCAGGCGGGAGAGATACACGATTATATACACCTGGAAAATCCTAGAGGGACTAGTACCGAACTTGCACATAAAAATCACTCACAACAAAAGCAAAAGACTCAGCAGACGATGCAACATCCCCCCAATGAAAAGCAGGGGTGTCACTAGCACGTTAAGAGACAATACAATAAGTGTCAGGGGCCCGAGACTGCTCAACTGCCTCCCAGCATACATAAAGGGGATTACCAATAGACCCCTGGCTGTCTTCAAGCAGGCACTGGACAAGCACCTAAAGTTGGTACCTGACCAGCCGAGCTGTGGCTCGTACGTTGGATTGCGTGCAGCCAGCAGTAACAGCCTGGTTGATCAGGCTCTGATCCACCAGGCCGCCTGGTCACAGACCGGACCGCGGGGGCGTTGACCCTCAGAACTCTCTCCAGGTAAACTCCAGGTACATTGTAAAAAATCAATACCTGTAAAAAGTTGTTCTGACATACTCAATTGTAACAATCTCATATTGTAAACTTCTTTCAACATAGCCCATTGTAATATTCCTATATTGTAATTTAAGTCATTTTACTGTTGATATATACTACAACCTGTCTCCATGGGGAAGTGGAACAGAATTCTTCCTCCGTAAGCCATGCGTGTCGTAAGAGGCGACTAAAATGCCGGGAGCAAGGGATTAGTAACCCCTTATCTTGTATACATTATTAAAGTTGAAATGAGAAATTTCTGTTTTTCTTTTTGGGCCACCCTGCTTTGGTGGGATACGGCCAGTTTGTTGACAGAAGAAGAAATATACAACCTGTATACTACTTTCCACTTGTCCCATTGTAATATTTCCATATTGTAATTTAAGTCAATTTACTGTTTGCTGTATATAAAAACAGATGTACAAGATTAACAAACTATGACCTAGTTGTCTAGTATCAAGTACAGTGGACCCCCGCATAACGATCACCTCCGAATGCGACCAATTATGTAAGTGTATTAATGTAAGTGCGTTTGTACGTGTATGTTTGGGGGTCTGAAATGGACTAATCTACTTCACAATATTCCTTATGGGAACAAATTCGGTCAGTACTGGCACCTGAACAAACTTCTGGAGTGAAAAAATATCGTTAACCGGGGGTCCACTGTAGTCTGTAACCCATTAAATTTAGTCTGCCCAAAATATCAAGGCATGATAGTGGCTCTCTTTGCACTGCAAATCATTATTGTAATTAAACACTGTAAACTTTCTATGTAAATAGGACTCCCTACAACATGTCAGTCACATTGTAAACTTGCAAAGAAATAAAAATTTGAATTTGAACCAATATTGGTATCAAGGAATGATTGTTTATTTAGGTTAACATCCTACATTCTTCTTCTTTCAACAAACTGGTCATATCCCGCTGAAAATCAAAAGCTTCTCCTTTTAAATCTAGTAATACATACAGGAGAAAGAGTTACTAGCCCCTTGCTCCCAGCATTTTAATTGCCTCTTACAACAATCATGGCTTACAGAGGAAGAGTTCTGTTCCACTTCCCCATGGAGATAAGCAGAAATAAACAAGAACAAGAACTAGTAAGAAGATAGAAAATCCAGAGCGGTGTGTGTATATATGCTTGTACATGTGCAGTGTGACCTAAGTGTAAGGAGAAGTAGCAAGATGTACCTGAAATCTTGCATGTTTATGAGACAGAAAAAAGACACGAGCAATCCTACCATCATGTAAAACAATTACAGGCTTCCGTTTCACACTCACCTGGCAGGATGGTACTACCTCCCTGGGCAGCTGCTGTCTACCAACCTACTGCCTAGGAACATCCTACGTATTATACATAATTAATATGGATCAATGAAAGAAGGGAAGCGTCATATTACTGAGCACTATAACCAAAGGATATGTCACACTATACAATACAAAATATGTTCATTTTTTTCTTATGAATATCAATAATAAGAATGCAGAAATATATATAAATAAAAGTTACCACCAAAAACAATTAAATCTAGATATGCAAAAAAGTTCTATTATCTAGGTTTAAGATAAGATAAGATAAGATTTCGTTCGGATTTTTAACCCCGGAGGGTTAGCCACCCAGGATAACCCAAGAAAGTCAGTGCGTCATCGAGGACTGTCTAACTTATTTCCATTGGGGTCCTTAATCTTGTCCCCCAGGATGCGACCCACACCAGTCGACTAACACCCAGGTACCTATTTGCTGCTAGGTGAACAGGACAACAGGTGTAAGGAAACGTGTCGAATGTTTCCACCCGCCGGGAATCGAACCCGGGCCCTCCGTGTGTGAAGCGGGAGCTTTAGCCACCAGGCCACAGTTTACAGTGTGTGACTGACATGTTATAAGGAGTAAATTTCCATGCATAGGCACAGTTTACAGTGTGTGACTGACATGTTATAAGGAGTAAATTTCCATGCATAGTTTACAAAGTGTAATTACAAAACTGATTTGCTAGGTGCAAAAAAAGCCACTACCATGCTGAGGCATTTCGGGCAGACTAAACCTAATGCTTTACAGACTACTTAATATTATACATATATAACATAGCTGGTTCAAATTGAACATTGTTTTTAATATATCAACAGAGGTAGTAGTGGTTTAGCAGTAATTAAATTAACAAGTAGTTGAATAACAAGTTACAGTATTATAGTATACGTATTAGTACATTATACATAATGAGATTGAGACCATTTTAGTTTTGAAACAATCCTATAAAATTTGGCAATTTTTGGGTTGATGGTGGTGATAGTATATACAGTGGAACCCTAAATATTGGCCGTACTCCGTTCCAGAAGGTCAGCCTAAATTCGAAGCAATATTTCGCATAAGAATTAATATCAATACAATTAATCTGTTCCAGACACCTAAAATTATTAACAAAAAATACATTTTTTAAAGATTAATTATAGTTTTACATACACAAAACAATGAAAACAAAATAAAATAAATAAATGAACATTTAATTCACTATTACATACCCTTACTGAAGATTCTTGTTGGTTTATGGAAGACAGGGAGGAGGAGAAAGGAAGGCCTGATTATTGTTTGGAAGAGGATTCCCCTCCATAAGGACTTCAGGTATCAAAGCTCCCTCTGGGGTTACTTCCCTCCCTGCCTGCTACACTCCCTGCATGCCTGCTACACTCCCTGCATGCCTGCTACACTCCCTGCATGCCTGTTACACTCCTCTCATGCATACTACACTCCCTGCCTGTCTGCTACACTCCCTGCCTCCCTTCCACACTCCCTGTTTCCTTGCTACACTCCCTGCATGCCTGCTACACTCCCTGCCTGCCTACTACACTCCCTGCCTCCCTTCCACACTCCCTGTTTCCCTGCTACCCTCCCTGCATGCCTGCTACACTCCCTGCCTCTCTCCACATCTTCCATTGGGCCCATGGTGGCTTATTTCACAGTCGCACTTAATAAACAAGCTCAAAAACCAATGGATTTTAAGGAAATGTTTGGATGAATTCGTGGAGTATATACTCATTCACCAAGAGACACAGGGAGACTGAGTCACCTACGCATGGCATCCTGGTGGGATGCGGGCTGACACATATAATACGGCTGATTTGCGAGGCACTGGCCAGAATACGGAGCAAAATTTCTGCCCAAAAACCAGCCTAAATACGATTCGGCTGATAATTGCAGCGGCCGATATTCAAGGTTCCACTGTAGTGTTCAGGACCTAAACCTCATGAGTTATGAAGTTTAATTGGATGTTTGAAAACATACAACATATTTTATACCAAACTTGGAATATGCACCTTTTGTGTGGTCGTCACACATAAAAAAAGTATGTGAATCAGACAGAAAAGTTTCAAGGAGCTACAAAATGGATTCCAGAGTTAAAAAAAACAAATCTGAGTCATGGTGAAAGGCTAAAAAACACTAAAGATGCCCATGCTGGCTGATAGAAGGAAAAGAAAAGGTATGATAACAACAAACAAGGTTACAAAAGGATGTGGAAGAATAGATAAAAAAAATTTTAGTATTTTCCACAGCAATAAGAGGAAGGAAATGTAACTTTAGAAAAAATGAGTTGAAAGGATGCTGGGATATTTTTCTTTACAAACAGCATCTGAAGAATGAAATAAATTGATAGAGTTGGTAGTAAGTGTTACAACCACTGGATATTATAAAAAAATATACAATAAACTGTTTTTTTAAACACAACAGCTATTTCCCACCGAGAATGGGTAGCCCGAAAAAGAAGAAACACTCGTCATCACACACACCATCACTGTCTTGACAGAGGTGTGCCAAAACCACAGTTAAAAAAATGCAACATGTCTCTACCACAAGCATAGCTCTGCTCCTATTGCAGCTAGCAGAAAAAAATGGTTGCCTCATCTTGCTCATGCATATCATTAATTTGAATTCTATTAAAAATAAGCAATTCTTCCATACTCAGACTTTAATTCTTGTTCATCACACACACAATGCCAGTACCTCAGGTTCCTCATTCCTACCCATTTTAGAATATCATAGTCCAGGAAGCATTAGAGAGGCTTTTATCATTTACTAAATTATTATTCAAAACACTTCTATGAATTTACAAATTAAAATATAATAAGCAATTCCTTGCTAAAGAATATATTGCTTAACTATTATACCAATCATGGACTGGGCTGCTGGGGTGCTGACCCCTGAAACACCTTGCAGGTAAACTCCAGGCAGTATGTATGCTCTCTCTGCTGACATTTCCACAGATACCTACAAAATTTATCTTACCACACTCACTCCCAATCATATAGTACCTGTAATGCAAATTACCTGCTACCAGAGGAATGTGATCCACAGTCACTCTTGGCTATTGTATCCTCCTCACGTGAGCTAGGTGGTTGCCACACTTCCAGATTGATCATGGCAATAGGTAAATTACCTCCATTACCATTCCTGTGGATAAATACTTTACAAATTTTTGGCTTAAGTCATTTAAAATGTGGTTCTAAAAAATATTTACTACTTGTTTGCACCCTGCACTTCACTAAAATATAGTAGGGACCCCCGGTTTATGATATTATTTCATTCCAGAAGTATGTTCAGGTGCCAGTACTGACCGAATTTGTTCCCATAAGGAATATTGTGAATTAGATTAGTCCATTTCAGACCCCCAAACATACACATACAAACGCACTTAACATAAATACACTTACATAATTGGTCGCATTGGGAGCTGATCGTAAACCGGGGGTCCACTGTATATGCTGTTATACAATTCAAACTCCTGCTCAACTGAATATTATTAAAATTATCATGATTATTCAATTGAGCTTAATGGCATAAAGCCCTCATATCCTTCAGTAATTTTATACCCCAAAATCATTGCTCTTATATGTGTCTTTCCCAACCTTTGACACAGACTCCCTCTTTGACTTTTGGTCAGCAACAGTTTTATTACACTGACTTTGATTATGCAGGAGGGTCCTGCATATACAGCAGGTTAGATTTTAGGCTACTGCTGTAAAGCAAAAATTGCTGTAAAGTGAATCATAGGCATTTTTCACTGTCAAATGCATATAAAAGAGTGATAACATTTTTATTATTTTATTAACACATCAGCTGTTTCCCACCAAGTCAGGGTGGCCTGAAAAAGAAAAACTTCAATCATCATTCACTCCATCACTGTCTTGCCAGAGGCATGCTTACACTACAGTTATAAAACTGCGACATTAACACCCCTCCTTCAGAGTGCCAGCACTGTACTTCCCATCTCCAGGAATCAAGTTTGGCTTGCCAGTTTCCCTGAATCCCTTCATAAATGTTACCTTACTTACACTCCAACAGCACGTCAAGTCCTAAAAACCATTTGTCTCCATTTGCTCCTATCTAACACACTCACGAAAGCTTCCTGGAAGGCCAAACCCCTCACACACAAAACCTCCTTTACCCCCTCCCTCCAGCCTTTCCTAGGATGACCCCTACCTTGCCTTCCCTCCACTACAGATTTATACACTCTCAAAGTCATTCTATTTTGTTCACACCTCTTTACATGTCCAAACCATCTCAAAAACCCCTCCTCAGCCTCTGGATAATAGTTTTGGTAATCCCGCACCTCCTCTTAATCTCCAAACTATGGATTCTCTGCATTATATTCACAACACACAGTGCCCTCAGACATGACATCTCCACTGCCTCCAGCCTTCTCCTTGTTGCAACATTCACCATCCATGTCTCACACCCATACAAGAGTGTTGGTATAACTATACTCTCATACATTCCCCTCTTTGCTTTCATGGATAAAGTTCTTTGTCTCTACAGGCTCCTCAGTGCACTACTCACCTTTTTTCCCTAGTCAATTATATGATTCACCTCATCTTTCATAGACCCATCTGCTGACATGTCCACTCCCAAATATCTAAATACATTCACCTCCTTCATACTCTCTCCTTCCAATCTGACATCTGATCTTCCATTACCTATTTTTTTTCTTATCCTCATCACCTTACTCTTTCCTATATTCACTTTTAATTTCCTTCTTATACATACCCTACCAAACTCATCAACCAACTTCTGCATCTTCTCTTCAGAATCTCCCAAAAGCACAGTGTCATCAGCAAAGAGCAACTGTGACAACTCCCACTTTGTGTTACATTCTTTATCTTTTAACCCCACACCTCTTGCCAACATCCAAGCATTCACTTCTCTTACAACTCCATCTATAAATATATGAACAACCATGGTGACATCACACATCCCTGTCTAAGGCCTACTTTTACTGGGATAACATAACATGTTAGCACTATTATATATTAAGTGAGCAATATAGCTAGGCCTAAAAAAATGCATGTAAACACATTACTTACCTTAAAATATTTTCATCCTTAGGTTATAGTGAGTGGTGCATATATATATATATATATATATATATATATATATATATATATATATATATATATATTTTTTCAACAAGCCGGCCGTCTCCCACCGAGGCAGGGTGACCCAAAAAAGAAAGAAAATCCCCAAAAAGAAAATACTTTCATCATTCAACACTTTCACCACACTCACACATTATCACTGTTTTTGCAGAGGTGCTCAGAATACAACAGTTTAGAAGCATACACATATAAAGATACACAACACATCCCTCCAAACTGCCAATATCCCAAACCCCTCCTTTAAAGTGCAGGCATTGTACTTCCCATTTCCAGGACTCAAGTCCGACTATATGAAAATAACCGGTTTCCCTGAATTCCTTCACTAAACATTACCCTGCTCACATTCCAACAGATCGTCAGGTCCCAAGTACCATTCGTCTCCATTCACTCCTATCTAACACGCTCATGCACGCTTGCTGGAAGTCCAAGCCCCTCGCCCACAAAACCTCCTTTACCCCCTCTCTCCAACCCTTTCGAGGACGACCCCTACCCCGCCTTCCTTCCCCTATAGATTTATATGCTTTCCATGTCATTCTACTTTGATCCATTCTCTCTAAATGACCAAACCACCTCAACAACCCCTCTTCTGCCCTCTGACTAATACTTTTATTAACTCCACACCTTTTCCTAATTTCCACACTCCGAATTTTCTGCATAATATTTACACCACACATTGCCCTTAAACAGGACATCTCCACTGCCTCCAACCGTCTCCTCGCTGCTGCATTTACCACCCAAGCTTCACACCCATATAAGAGTATTGGTACTACTATACTTTCATACATTCCCTTCTTTGCCTCCATAGATAACGTTTTTTGACTCCACATATACCTCAACGCACCACTCACCTTTTTTCCCTCATCAATTCTATGATTAACCTCATCCTTCATAAATCCATCTGCCGACATGTCAACTCCCAAGTATCTGAAAACATTCACTTCTTCCATACTCCTCCTCCCCAATTTGATATCCAATTTTTCTTTATCTAAATCATTTGATACCCTCATCACCTTACTCTTTTCTATGTTCACTTTCAACTTTCTACCTTTACACACATTCCCAAACTCATCCACTAACCTTTGCAATTTTTCTTTAGAATCTCCCATAAGCACAGTATCATCAGCAAAAAGTAACTGTGTCAATTCTCATTTTGAATTTGATTCCCCAAAATTTAATTCCACCCCTCTCCCGAACACCCTAGCATTTACTTCCTTTACAACCCCATCTATAAATATATTAAACAACCATGGTGACATTACACATCCCTGTCTAAGACCTACTTTTACTGGGAAGTAGTCTCCCTCTCTTCTACACACCCTAACCTGAGCCTCACTACCCTCATAATATATATATATATATATATATATATATATATATATATATATATATATATATATATATATATATATATATATATATATATATATATATATATATATATTGTAGGAAGTTTGAATAAATGAAGAATGAGTATAGCTGAAAACTGATGTATTAGTGAAACACTATAGAGCAAAGCACTGTAAAGTGAGGCCTGCCTGTGCTTCCCTTTAGCACCCCTCACCACCCTTCCAACTCTGCCCCAGTCATATTCTTCCTCATTTCAATTCAATTCAATTCAAGTTTATTCTCTATAAGGGTTACAATGTGTGGTTTACAGGTTTTGGGTATTGTGTGGTTTACATGTTATAAAATACTAATTACAGAGGGGGCCACTAGGACACCTAGCATGGCTAGGCATTTCAAGCAGACTTAGATTAATTCTTAACATTAGATCCTTACAGTTTATGGTATTAAGGCTAAGTGACTACATCATAATTTGTGAGTTTAGGAATGTGAATGCTTTTGTTTTGGCACAATACAAGGTGTCTATATTGTAATATCATAGGCAAACTTATGACTAGTTAGGATTTATTTTTTTAAGATTAAGATTAGTATTTCTGGGTTTATAGTCAGTGGGTGAGTGAGTGTAATTGTGAACCACTAGGTTCACATTCAGTTAGTTGCCAGGGTGGATCAGGGAGATAAGATGTTTTCTAACTGTAGTTTTGAAAGTGATGAATGTGTCTGCAGTTCTAGAGTTTTCAGGTAGGGTGTTCCAGATTTTAGGTCCTTTGAAATACATTGAATTTTTGTAAAGGTTTAGTCGAACACGGGGAATGTCATAGAGATGTTTGTGTCTGGTGTTATGCCTGTGGATCCTGTCACAACTATCAAGAAAGCATTTTAGGTCAAGGTTAATACTGGAATTTAAGGTCCTGTAGATATAGATTGCACAGTAGTAAGTGTGGATGTTCTGAACAGGGAGTAAGTTTAGATCTATGAAGAGTGGGGGGGTGTGTTGCCAGGGATGGGATTTAGTGATTATTCTTACTGCAGCTTTTTGTTGGGTTATTATTGGCTTTAGGTGTGTTGCTGCAGTTGAACCCCAAGCACAGATAGCATAGGTGAGGTATGGATATATGAGTGAATGGTATAGTTTGAGAAGGGCAGTTTGTGGCACGTAGTATCGTATCTTGGTCTCTGATCAGGGATATCACACCTTTACCACACTCTACCCTGCAGCACTGTATGGCCCTAGTAGGTTTAGTGCTTAGTTATGATTGTAATAATTATTATTTGTTTCTTACCCTTCAAGGGAAATCCCTTAATACCAGCGAAGGGTGCTTGACTCAAAAAAGTGGAGCTATTCTTTCCCCTTCCTCAGATCAAACTTGATTACCTTCAGTTCCCCAGGAAATGAATGACCCTCAACAGGCTGAGAAATCCTTATGCATATAACAATCATTATAAACGTTTCTTAACTTGCTATGAATATAACAATCAAAATAAATGTGTCTAAATCATTCACCCCTTACAGTGCAGTAACTGAATCACTCCTGCAATGACTTACCATTGATAATCCCATTTATATACAGTATAGAAGAATTTACTGTCATTAATGTTACTTTACAAAAAGAAAATTCAAACTAAGCCTTACACTTAATGAACTTCTAGGCTTCAAATAAATGATGTACACACTTAGACCTCTAAATCTGAATGGTTAGCCAGAGGTCACTTTGTCATGGTCAATCACAGGAACAACAGCTACTACACTGGTATCTGTGTCAGTAGATATCACTGTCTATAGAGCCATTTGCCAGCAACTGCTGCCTGATGCCTCCACCACAGGGTTATTGGTATCAATGAATTGATTATCATGTGACAAAGACCAATCTCATGATCATCCCTCACAAATACAATAAGACAATAACAGTGACATACCTGCTAGTTGCATTAAGTCGCTCTAGGGCTTTTGTCAAATTAAAGCTGTCTTCTTCATACTGCGTGATTGTTACATTCTGATAGCCCAACCCTTCCTGTAAAAATAAAATTTAGCTTAAAGATGTGCAGTATTCTATCAGATGCTGTAAATGCTACACCTACTGTAAAAAGAATAAAGACTGTAATGTGAATTAATATTATATACAATGCCTGTACCTTTGCTCTCTGGTTCTTGTCCATCATTATAAAGAATAAATTTAAAAATCAAAGGGTAGCAACAGTAATCTCTGTCCTTCTAATATACACATTTTACACCATAATTACATGTTTTAAATTTTGCTAACCTATTTTGTATTTTAAGTTAATTTAGGTTATGTTTTGTTAGTTTAACAATGACTAACTTAACATAAAAAGTACAGTATATATACTGTATGTGTACATGTAGTTAACTGCCAATGAGCAAATTACATATAAAGGTAAAACTTTTGGCAATGGGGTGGCAACTAGATTGTTTTTATAATCGTGAAGAAACACTATACGTACTGGTAAGTGACATACAACATTCGCAAAGATTAAAAATGTAAAAAAGCACAAAATTTTAACAAGTTAATGAGGATGAGTTGGCATATAAATATTTACAGTAAACTCTTGAAAAAACAGACTAAAAGTGGGGATGTCCAAGAGCCTGCTAATTCAGAAAAATATTAAAAATTAGAAAGCAAAATGCACTACTCTACTATATACATAATATAGTAATGTACACACAGTTTATAGATATACAGATGACACTCAAATTTGCACGACAGTGTCCTCCATTGAAGACAAGTGGACATCAACCAAATCTTTAAATGGGCAGCAGAAAACAATAGGAAGTTCAATGATGAGAAATTTCAATTATGTACTTCAATATGGAAAACATGAGGAAATTAAAACTATATCAGAATATAAAACAAATTCCAACCACACAAAAGAGCGAAAAACTAATGTAAAAGACCTGGGAGTGATAATGTCAGAGGATCTCACCTTCAAAGACCACAACATTGTATCAATCACATCTGCTAGAAAAATGACAGGATGGGTAATGAGAACCTTCAAAACTAGGGATGCCAAGCCCATGATAAGGGAGGCGGGCGATCCGAAAACCATCGCACCGTATTCAGGGAAGCCGGATGTATTGTGAAAGGTGTGCTAGAAGTATAGGCATTGACAGAAATGGGTGACGCTGCAGCACCTGAAGCAGGTGACAAAGCGTCACCGGCAGAAGGTACAGGGGTATGAGAAGAGTCGAGAGAATGGACCGATAACGAAGCTGGGTCAGAACAGGGTGTGGGATCAGAAAGAGGTCTGGGAGGAGGAAAGGTTTCATTAGGTGAAGACTCCATAATAAAGGTGCTTCTTCAATGATATTTCCTTTCTTGTTATTTTTAGAAAAAAAAAAAAGAAAAAAAAAAAAGGGGGGACAGCGGAGAGACAGTCACTAAGAGGCATGGAAGCTCACCCCTTCATCCGAGAGGGCCTCGAGCCCACAGGCAGTGAAGATGCAGCGTGAAACCCATGCCATACCCTACCCTTCATGCCAGTAAACCAGCACTCCAGGATAGCAGCCTCACATCTACTGAGCTACCTCGGCGGATTGGAAACCTGCCACAAAGCATACCCCCTTCTGCCACCACCTCCCAAAATCGACAGGTAGTTTCCAGAAATACACTCATTACCTGAAGGGCACCCCACCCTCTTCTCGGAAATCCAGGAAGGGAACAGGGCACATTCAGATAATTCAGATGCCACGGCAAACTGCACCACCCCCGAGGAACCTCACGGAGTGGGACAAACCTTGGCACGCCACCCCCTACCTAGAAACTGTAATGCCAGAGGGGAGGACCCCAGAGGCTACAAATGGGATGGGAAACAAGGGGAGGGTGGGGAGAGGGGAGGAAAGGGGAAGAAAGGGGGTATAGGGAGGGTGGGGTAAGGAAGGGGGGGATTGGGGGTTAATTAGGTTTGGCCTGAGGAAGGAGACCAAAAGGTCTAATTTTTATTTATTATTATTATTTATTTATTATAAATTTGTGCACACATACAGAGGTACAAAAAAATACAGATAAGAGCAGTATGCCAAAGCCACTTATACTATGCATAGCATTACGGGCTGGCTTAAAATTAACTTAAGATTAACTAAGCAATGATGAAGTCAGTGATAAAACATTAATGTAAACAGATTACTATAAAGCACAAGTGAGTATTACAAAGACAGGTCATATGAAGGATTCTGTTAGGTAGTGTATTTAAAAAATAATAAAGTTAGATTGGGTTTTAGGTTTAACATTTATGTGATATAATTGTGAGAAACATTTAAGATATACAATTTATAAGGTTCAGTTATTCAGTATTTATTTGGTTTTGGGTGAGTAAGTGATCTTTGAGTAGAGACTTGAATTCCTCAGACCAAGAGCCTCTTCACCATGAAAAGGATCCCCCCTTGAAGAGGACTGTGCCTTGGAAAACAGAGCTTTTCACTATGACAGACTCCGATTTCGCTCTGTTCATAAATTACATTTTGGGTTCTGTTTGTTAGAAAATTAAATAGCCATCTACCCATTTTACCAGTTATTATTTTTTACACCATGGTCACACTTGTCAAAGGCTTTTTGCAAAGTCATTGCAAACTACATCTGCATTTTGCTTGTCTTCCACTGCATCTAAGACTACATATATCGTAATGATCAAGCAGTTGCGAGAGGCAGGAGCGACTTTATCTAAACTATGCTGCCCTGTGTTGTGCAACTGTTGAGATTCCACGATATTCTTTCAAAGATGTTGGTAATGTGGGACGTCAGCGCTGTTGAACTATAGTTTTTTTTGCGATTGCTTTACTACCACCTTTGTGGAGTGGGATTATGTCAGTAATTTTTTTAAGGACTGTAGGATAATTCTTGTGTCCAGGCTCCTTCTTCACAGAATATTCAAGGCATGAGATGGTGATTTCTTGCAGTTCTTGATGAATATAGAGTATGAGTTAGGGCTTGGGGCAGTGTGGGATACTGTTCTTGGATCATTAAGGCAGAGAGGGCTGGGCTTATGGGGTATAGGGATACATTGTGCCTTTTTTATTCTTTGTGGGGATACTTTTCTAGGTTCGTGCAACAACCGGAACACTTCTTAGTTAGCTTTTCAGTTTAAAACCTAACGACTTCTCGAGAGTCTTTAAGGCTGCATCAAACCTCTATGAGACAAATCAAGGATGCTTCATTCCTTACAATGATGAATGAAGTAAACTGTAAGCTTACAGTTTACAGTGTATTACACCCTTCTTTCAGTTATAGTAATTTTTTTCTTCACTGGCCAGCCTTCTGTCTCTCAAGGGAGGTAGCACTGGTTAGGGCTCGTTATCCACGGAATTGGACTGATACTTTTCTTGGAACAAGCATGAAAGAACAAAAAAAGCCTCAATACCGTAACTGGAACAATACATAAATAACCAGCACATAGAAGATAGAAACTTACGAAGATGTTTCAGTCCGGCTTGACACATTTACAAAACCACACAGTGTGACTTAGTAAATGGTCCAAGTCACACCGAAACATCGTCATAAGCTTCTTTCTACGTGCGAGTTATTTGAGCATGAAAGCTTCCCACTTCCCCAGGCGCAGTATGACCATACGGGTTATGTGTTTCCCCATTAACGTAATAATGAGAGGACCAGCACAGCTTACCCAGTATTAAGCTCTAGTTCCCAGATTATGGGGAAGAAATAGTGGGCAAAGCTAGATTTATATTTAAATTTTGATTTAGTCTTTATTTCCAATCAATGCATTACAAAATATATAATAATCAGAAAGCCAATAGGATGGACAGCATTTCTGCGGGAATTTTGAAGGGAATAGATAAGATTTTGTTGGGATATTTAACTAGGGGTAGGAACGATTAGCCATCCAGGATAATCTGGGGTAGGGAGGGTTAGCTACCCCGGATAATCTGGGGTAGGGAGGGTTAGCTACCCAGGATAATCTGGGGTAGGAATGGTTAGCTACCCAGGATAATCCTGGGTAGGTAGGGTTAGCTACCCAGGATAACCTAGGGTAGAGAGGGTTAGCTACCCAGGATAACCTGGGGTAGAGAGGGTTAGCTACCCAGGATAACCCGGGGTAGAGAGAGTTAGCCACCCAGTATAACCCAGGGTAGGGAAGGTTAGCTATCCAGGATAACCTAGGGTAGGGAGGGTTAGCCACCCAGGATAATCCAGGGTAGGGAGGGTTAGCTATCCAGGATAACCTAGGGTAGGGAGGGTTAGCCACTCAGAATAACCCGGGGTTGGGAGGGTTAGCTACCCAGGATAATGCAGGGTAGGGAGGGTTAGCCACCCAGGATAATCCAGGGTAGGGAGGGTTAGCTATCCAGGATAACCTGAGGTAGGGAGGGTTAGCTACCCAGGATAACCCAGCATAGGGAGGGTTAGCTACCCAGGATAACCTGGGGTAGGGAGGGTTAGCCACCCAGGATAACCTGGGGTAGGGAGGGTTAGCTATCCAGGATAACCCGAGGTAGGGAGGGTTAGCTACCCAGGATAACCCAGCATAGGGAGGGTTAGCTACCCAGGATAACCTGGGGTAGGGAGGGTTAGCCACCCAGGATAACCTGGGGTAGGGAGGGTTAGCTATCCAGGATAACCCGAGGTAGGGAGGGTTAGCCACCCAGTAGAACCCAAGGTAGGGAGGGTTAGCCTCCCAAGATAATCCAGGGTAGGGAGGGTTAGCCACCCAGGATAACCCGGGGTAGGGAGAGTTAGCCACCCAGGATAACCTGGGTAGGGAGGGTTAGCTACCCAGGATAACATGGGGTATGGAGTGTTAGCTACCCATGATAACCCGAGGTAGGGAGGGTTAGCCACCCAGGATAATCCGGGGTAGGGAGCAGAGGCGTCACTCGAGTTGGTGTCACCCGGGGCGGAATCTCGGGTGTCACCCGGGGCAGCATCTTAAGTGTCACCCCCATGAAATTCAAGGGCAGGGGGATGGGGGGTAAACTCAGTTACGTCACTTCTGCATGACCAGTGACTAATGTTTAACAATGAGAACGTTTAAGAGCCATAAACCGAACAGGAGAATACCTCTCAACTTTATTAATGATAAAATAAATAATCGCAGTAATATTGAGGAAACATAAACTCAAATACCACTTTGGGTACAACCAACAGATCCTACATTTATTCATCGTCAACAATGCAAAAAAAAAAAGCTTGAAAAATAAAGAGAAACATTGCAATATCAGAGAAACTCTAGTTCCGATTTGACCTCGAGTACAGGTAACATCTCAGTGAATCTGATCTTACATTTCCTTAAATAACAAAAAAGGCACAATACCGTGACTGGAACAATGCACAAATAACCCGCATTTCCTTGCCTTCAATTATGCAAAATCATCTATCACATTATCAAAATCAATGATTTTCCCTATATAGGCTTATTTGTACTGTGTTAATACATAATAGGCTATATAGAAACGAAGGATTCTTCTCTTATGTTGGTGCAGCACTGTTTTGTGCATTAGTGTCACCTTTAGAGGCTCTATGGTGTCACCCCCTAAATGGTGTCACCCGGGGCGGCCCGCCCCCCTTACGACGCCTCTGGTAGGGAGGGTTAGCCACCCAGGCCTCTTCAAGGGGGGATCCTTGGCACGGTGATGAGGCACTTGGTCTGAGGAATTAGACCTTTTGGTCTTCCTCAGACCAAACCTAATTACCCCCCAATCCCCCTTTCCCTACCCCACCCTCCCTATACCCCCCTTTTTTCCCATTTCCTCCCCTCTCCCCACCCTCCCCTTGTTTCCCATCCCATTTGTGGTCTCCTGGGTCCTTCCCTCGGGCATTACGGTTTCTAGGTAGGAGGAAGTGTGCCCAAGTTCATCCCACTCCATGGGGTCACTCGGGGGTGGTGTGGTTTGCCCTGGAATCTGAACTGTCTGAAGGTGACCTGCTCCCTTCCCGGATTTATGAGAAGTGAGTGGGGTGCCCTTCAGATAATGGGTGTATCTTCAGAAGCTGCCTGTCGGTTCTGGGAAGTGGCAGCCGAAGGAGGTATGCTTTGTGGTGGGTTTCCGACCGCCCTTTCTTTTGTCTGCCAAGGTGGCTCGGTAGATGTGAGGCTGCTATCCTGGAGCGCTGGTTTACTGGCGTGAAGGATAGGGTATGGCACAGGTTCCACGCTGCATCTTCACTGCCCGTGGGCTCGAGGCCCTCTTGGATGAGGGGGTGAGTTTCCGGCCCTTCTGTGCCTCCTAGTGACTGTCCTTCCACCGTCCCTCTTTTTCTTCTTTCCTTCTTTCTTTTTTCTTAAAATAACAAGAAAGGAGATATCATGGAAGAATCACTTTTATTATGGAGTCTTCACCTAATGAAACCCTTCCTCCTCCCAGACCCCTTCCTGATCCCACACCCTGTACTGACCTGGCTTCATTATCGGTCCATTCTCTCGACTCTTCTCATACCCCTGTACCTTCTGCCGGTGATGCTTCATCACCTGCTTCAGGTGCTATGGCATCACCTGTTTTGGTCCATGCCACTACAGTACTTCTAGCACACCTTTCACAGTGCGTCCGGCTTCCCCAAAAATGGTGCAATGGTTTTCAGATCGCCTGCCTCCCTTGGGTCAGACCGCCCGTGGTACTACTCCTAAGCATCCAAGACAACCTACTGATGACAGTTCATCGATGATCTCTCAAAAATGACCTACACGACACTCACAACTTTTGTGTACTGGGCTAACGAGTGTGCAATGGACAAAATTCTGCATCACTTCCATTATAACAGACTGGTTACCATCTGTAAATATGCTACTCTTAATTCTTGCAGTGGTACTGTGGTCTTACCGTGTACCATCATACAGAGCGATTTTTTTGTCTTGCAGCGATTATATTTTGGAACAACTAGTCCTTCAAAACCTTCCTATTCTTAAGGCAGATATGTACATCCTGCCCACTCATGGGCAAAGGCACTTTCCTAGTAACATTGCTCGTTTAACTTTCGACTGCCATGAACTTCCTTCCTCTGTCTATATTGCAGGCCATCGTTTAGAGATCCATCAAGTAGTTCCCACTCCCCCAACAGTGTCATAACTGCTGGCATTTTGGGCACCTCACTAGACACTGCAGATCTGCAGTGGAATGCCCGATCTGCGGTGCAGCAGATCATTCCAATACGTCTTGTAGTCTTTCCCCCTCTTGCCTCAATTGCAAGTGTGAGGGAAAAGATAGTTGTAATTGGGGTTAGGGTTGTTCAGACAGCCAGGAACCATTAATGTGTCACAGCCCGCACTTCCATCTAGCAGGCTGGGGCGAAACTCCAGTTCCTGGTTACCTGAGTTGCTTTATTTTCTACTCCTGGTAGTATTAACCTTACCTGGTGTGGGTTGAAGTATGGAGAGTCACTTCGCCTCCACTCTTCTCCTGATCAGGTAAGGTGATCTACCAGGAATTTTTCTGTTTGTCCTTTTATTTTCCTGGTTACCAGTAATGAGTTGGCCATTGTGTACCACCCTTTTACTTTCTTAAATGTTACTCACTTAACTTGTGGTAACCAGTATATTTTTTCTTTGTTATCAGCTCTGCTACTGGCTTGGTCCTCCAGGGTAGACACCAGATAAGGGAGCAAGATACTTGTCTATTGGACTAGGTAACACTGTCCGATTACTACCGGCCCTTATTCATCCTACTTGTGGTGCTTCAGCCAAGTAGTTCAGGAGATTCCAGAACATTGGACTGATACCATCAGCCCAAGATAACCTACACCTTCTCTTCAACATCAGAGAACCATCCAGGGCCTTACCTACTCCTGCCCAAACACAGCACCAGAACCAACAGCCAATTTTATTATATTTAAATTTTAAGTAAAATCCACAAAAGACAATATTCTTTGTTATTCCTTGAGTCGTTTATTTCTTTTTCCATTATGTTCTTGCTCAGGTGGAAGGCGTTCCCATGACAGAAAGGAACCTCATCCTTCCTTTTCCCGCCATTGCCAGGTCTATTGTAACAAACGAGAGATCTGTTACCTTAAAGAGCACAAAGGCCTTACTTACACTATGGCAGTCTCTCAGCTCTGCCTTCCAGGAAAACTTCATGTCCCATGTGCTCAAGTAGCCTTTAGACCTCCAACCTTGACAGTCCTCCCACCTCCTAATCCCTCTGCATCTGTGGCTCCTGGGGTCACCCCAGTTTCTAATGCTTTTGCAGTTTTATCCTCTGACACTTCTACCTCCGGACCACTTTCTACTTCCACGTCATCTTTCTCACTCCTCAGTCTGCTAGACCTTGCAGACGTACACTTTCTTTGAGTCCATCTCCTGTACAGAATATCTTCTACCTCAGAGACTAATTCTCACCCCCTTTCCAGCTCTCGCACAAAGGTGGAGGTTCACCCCCCTAGTGTAGTTCCCTCTTCCCCTGTCTCCCCCCATCTTCCATAGTTGCCCTCCAACCTCCTTCCTCTCCTGTTACACTGCATGATTCTTCTCCCCCAGCCAATGCATCTCTCCAGGCTCATACTCCCAGCCCTCCTCAAACCTCTTTGGTTGCCTCCATAGTTACTCTGACCTTTACTTGCAATGCCTCTCCTGTCTCTGACATCATGGCACTGCTGGCTTCCTCATCAACTGAGGCGTTAGACACTATCCCCAGCTATATAGTGGAGACAACACCCCCAGTGGAAACCAAGATGCCTCCATCTACCCCTTATATTTCACAACCCATACAACAATCTATTCCTCCGCAATATTCTAATTCTTCCTTGCTTACACACTTACCGTTACCCCCACATGTTAAATTTACTGATCCTAAAAGCCCATAGGTTTTATCGTTTCTTATTGTTGTCATTTTATTTCTTTACATAATGTCTTTTTTTACAATGGAATATTCATGGCCTTAGGGGCAACCGAGGAGAACTTCATCTGTTGCTCTCCCAGTTGTCCCCAGTATGTGTTGGGTTGTAAAAGCCCAAAATTCATTCTGCTGTCATTCGCACCATTTCGGGCTACTTGCTGATACGTTCTTCCGATCCTTTACCTGATGAATCTTTTAAAGAAAGCGTGCTTCTAGTACACATTGATATACCGTATCGACAAGTTTTTATTCGTTCCCCAGTGCATTATACTGCAGCTCGTATTTATTTACACCGATGGTTTACAGTTTGCTCTCTTCATCTGTATCCCTCCCATGCATTCTGTATCTGATACTGCATTTTTAATTTCATCTCTACCACCACCCATATTGTTGTTGGGTGATTTTAATGCTCACCATCACCTGTGGGGAGAGTCCCACTGTGACTCTCGTGGTGATCAGTTGGAGACTCTTCTCACTTCTCATCCTCTTCATGTTTTAAACACGGGTGCTCCTACCCATTTTGGCTCTCATACTCAGTCTCTCTCCTACATTGATCTTTCTATCTGTTCCTCGCCCACTGCACTTGATTTCACGTGGTCTCTTCTCCCAGATTTACAAGATAGTGATCACTTTCCCATCTTTCTTATTTCTTCTACGTATGCCTGACCATTTCGTAGTCCTCATTGGCAACTTGTTCGAGGAGATTGGGACTCATACTCCCATCTTATCACCTGTTGTGAGGACCCCCTTTCATCCTCTACTGATGAACTGGCACACTACTTTTCGACCTTAGTCCTAACTGCAGTGATGCGTTCTATCCCCCACACCTCAGGTAGGTATTCTCAGGCATGCGTACCTTGGTGGTCTCCTACATGCACCCATGCAGTGAATTTAAAACGTGCTACGTGGGGCTGTTATCGATATAATCGTACCACAGAGCATCTGTTGGATTTCAAGTGGGCAAGGGCAGTTGTTCGCCACATCATCCACAATGCTAAACGCACTTGTGGGCAAGACTGTGTCTAACATTAACTTGTCTTCCCCTATGTGTGCGATTTGGAAAAAGGTGCAAAAATTGTGTGAAGTACACTCTGGACCCAGCTCCCATTTTGTGGGTTGCTGGAGTTGATGTCGTAGAACCCTTAGAAGTTGCCACAGCAATCAGGAACTATCTTGTCCATATCTCCCAAGGGCTTCACATCTGTCCCTCATTTTTTGCATCTAAACCTACCAAAGAGCAACTGCCCTCGGATTTCTCTTCCGATGGGTTGGAGCCATATAATGTACCTTGTACTCTTCAGGAACTGGTGTCCATGCTTTCCATTTGCCTGCCTTCAGCACCGGGACCTGATGATATCCACATCAGTATGTTTCAACATCTCCATTCTACGGCCCTTCCCATTCTTTTACGTCTTTTCAATCTAATTTGGAAACGAGGGGTTCTTCCTCGACACTGGAAATCGGCTACTGTACTACCGTTTCACAAGCCGGGATCCTATGGACTTGAAACCTTTCATTATCGTCCCATCGCCCTGACCAGTGTGGTCTGCAAGGTGATGGAACGATTGGTGTATAGACGTCTGATGTGGTTCTTAGAGACACACAATACCCTTTCCCCTTGCCAATATGGCTTTTGCAAAGGCCACTCTACTGTAGACCCCTTGCTCTACTTAGATACATATATTCAAAATGCCTTTGCTAACAACCACTCTGTCCTAGCAGTCTCTTTTTGATCTAGAGAAGGCATATGACACCACTTGAAAGTATAATATCTTAGCCCAAGCCCACTCCTTAGGCCTCTGCAGTAATCTACCAAACTTCATCACTGCTTTCTTGTCCAATAGACATTTTCGGGTCCGTATTGGTGCCTGCTTTCTTTGGACTTTCTACAAGCCGAGGAAGTTCCACAAGGTTGTGTCCTCAGCACTACCCTTTTTCTCTTAGCTAAAAATGACCCACCTTCCATTCTTCCTTCGCATATTTAGTCATCACTTTATGTTGACGACTTCTCTATAGCTTACTCGGGCGCTGACTGTCGACTAGTAGCAGCCTCCCTATAGGTTGTGATAGACAGTCTCCCATTGGACCACTTCTCATGGCTTTAAATTTTCTAGTACGAAAACCCAGTTCATTACCTTCACTAGACGAACTCTTATTCTACATACTCCCTTGTACTTGCATGGTTCACGTATTCCGGCAGGTGATACAGTCGAGTTTCTGGGTCTGCTCTTTGATCACCGGCTGACGTGGAGACCTCACAATTCTTCTTTAAAGACAACTTGCCATGGTTGGCTAAATGTCCTTAAAGTTCTTGCGCATCGTTCATGGGGAGCAGATCGTCGCACTCTCCTCCGTTTGCATTCCACCCTAGTCTTGTCCAAGCTGGATTATGGTGACCAAATCTATTCTGCGGCCTCTCCTGCAACTGTTAGATCCCATTCATCATCAAGGTCTTGGTCTGTGCCTTGGTGCCTTTCATTCATCCCCTGTTGAGAGCCTCTATGCAGAAGTGAATATTCCATCCTTGTCCGATCACCGTGATGCTCATTGCCTTCTCTTATATGTTCGATCTCATGACCTCCACAATCCTTCCGTATATAGGATGGTCACTGATGTTAGCGGATGTTCTTTATTTTTTCGTCGCCCCTGCTTACTCCACTCCTTTTCTCTCCACCTTCACTCGCTCTTGTCTTCTCTTCAGTTACCACCTTTCTATGTTCATGTAGCATCTACTTTTCCCTGCCCCCTTGGGAAGCTCCAGCTGTTCATGTCTGTACTTTCCCACTGCCATGTGTGAAAACCCAACTACGTATGGTGGCTTCCCGCTCTTTTTTTCTTGACCATTTCCACTCTCATTCTCATGCCATCGCAGTGTACGCTGATGGTTCTAAGTCTTCTGACGGCATCGGATTCGCAGCAGTGTTTCCGGAGAGTGCCATGCGAGGACATTAGTATCCTCTACTAGCATTTTTACGGCTGAATTGTATGCCATTCTTGTAGCACTTATCCATAAAGGATCTATGCCTGTGTCACCATTTGTGGTCATTTCAGACTCCCATAGTGATTTACAGGCTACAGGAAAATTTGATACGCCTCACCCCCTAGTTCTTCGTATCCAACTTTGGTTATGCCATATCTCTAGCAAACGCAAAGATATTTTTTTTACTGGGTCCCTGGTCATGTTGACGTACAGGGCAATGAACAGGCAGACACTGCTGCATGGTCAGCAGCACATGACCTCCCAGTTTCATATAGAGGTGTTCCATTCACAGACTATTTTGTGGAAATTGCTACCCACCTTTGCACCCATTGGCAACAACGTTGGTCTGATCTGCTCCATAACAAACTTCATTCTATTAAACCGAGTATAGGTTTCTGGCCATCTTCTTGTCATCAGTGTCGAGGTTGGGAGACTACTCTCTCCTGTCTTGGCACTGGGCACACTAGTCTTACTCACAGGTATCTCATAGAGAGGCACCCTGTTCCTCTCTGTGAGAATTGTCAAGTTCCAGTATCTGCTAGCCACATTCTGTTGGACTGTTGCACTCTATCAACGAGCACTCAGAATTTACTTCCAACATCGTCTCCACTCTGCTGCACTTTCTTTACCTTCCCTTCTTGCTGATGGACCCTCCTTTAATCCAGACCCTCTCACTGACTTTTTGACAACAACTGATTTACTACCCAAACTCTGATGATGATGCCTCTAGCACTCTCCTCCCTCCTTTCTACCTTAATCTCAAGCTACCCTCTACCCCTACACTATCCACTGCCCTGCTGCACTCCATACGCTAATAATCATCCCTCTTCCTCTTGCCACCCATTTCCCCTGCATCCTTCCCTGCCCTGCTGCGCTGTATAACCCTTGCAGTTTAGCGCTTCTGTTTTTATTATAATTATCCAAGGCACAGTACTGGCCTATGTTCTCTTCCTCATTCTCATATCCGACACAGACAGAGACATAAATCATACCACCATATCATCCTTTGCAGACGATACTAGAATCTGTATGACAGTGTCATCCATTGAGGACACAGCAAACCTTTAAGTTGATAAGAACAAATTCTTTCAGTGGGCCACTGTTAATACTATGATGTTTAATGAGAACAAGTTTCAGATACTCCGTTATGCAAATCTTAAGGAAATAAATACAGGAACGGAGCATAAAATAAACTAGAATAATTCAGCAGAGCATAGGACTAGTGTGAGAGACCTTGAAATGATCATGTGAGGAGGCTTCACCTTCAAGAGTCACAAGTGTCAATATCACAACCACAAGAAAAATGATAGGCTGGATAACTAGAACCATCAAAACAAGGGATGCCAAGACAATAATGATACTCTAAGTCTCTTGTGCTCTATAGGTTGGAGTACTGCTGTACTCTTAACAATTCCGTTCCAGGCGAAACTGCATACCTGGAGAATGTGCAGAGTACCTTCACTGCTCGCATAGATTCAATTAAGCACCTAAATTACTGTGAACGTTTGAAGGCCCTTAATCTGTATTCCCTGGGAGGTAGGTGAGAGACATAAAAGGACTGGTCCCAAATCTGCATGTACAAATCATTCACAATGAGAACAAGAGGCTTGACAGACATTGCAAAATACCCCCCCCCCCCTATGTAAAGCAGAGGTTTAGTGAGTACACCAAGGAACATACAGGGGGATTATCAACAGACCCCTGGCTATCTTCCAGAAAGAAATGGACAAGTTTCTCAAATTTGTGCCTGATCACCCGGTCTGTGGTGCTTATGTTGAACGTCGTGCGGCTAGCACCATTAGCCTGGCCAATCAGGCCATCAACTGGTAGGCCTGATCTGGGACCGGGTCGCGAGGGCGTTGACCCCCCAGAACGCCCTCTACTTCAATGATCCAAGTAAGATATCCCATAAGCCAAGTTCCCTCTTCTCAATGATCGAGGAAGATATCCCTTGTATCCCCAAAGCTCAGCCTCCTCTACCTCAAAGCATGCAAAATAAATAGTGAGAAATACGGCAGAAGTTTCTAAAGCAACTGAATAGTTCAGTAGTAGTTCGTTTATCGTAGTACAAACATATTTAAAATAAGGAAGAGATCTAGTGTGTAAACAAGATTAGTGTCTAATAATGTTGGTAGAATTACCGACATTACGTTAGGTAAAAGAACATGTGCGACTAATGTGACATTGTGATAACGTTTTGCTCTCCAAGAGTTTGAGAAAGCTCCTGGAGAGCGGAACATTGCCACAATAAAATGTCGCATTAGTTGCACTTGTGTCCTTTTGCTTAAGATCTGTGAGAGCAAAACCACATTCATACTAGGCTTACCTCCAGTAGTATCTTAACAACAGCCGTGGTGAGTTGATGAGAGAGTCTCTGTGAGGTGTCCAGAGTGAGCGCTAGCTGCCGCTGCTGCCGCTTGTCATAAACATACCTGGGCGGTGGTACTGTAATACAGAAAAATGGTTATAATGACAAGTGGAAAAAAGTCACTTGTGGCGAAACGTTTCCTGAAATTAATGTCCTGAACTGTACATAAGCATGTTTTTCCACATACTGCAATGCACAGTATTAATACAAACACACGGATGTAATAAAGACTACAAGACACACGGACTTATTTTACTCAGTCTTACCACGAAGCCTCAAAGAAAATAGGACTAAAAATATCAATATGATCAAATGAACCAAGTTAAAACTTCAATAAATGAAAACTGGAGTTGGTAATAATGGAAGAATTACCAACAAAATGTTAGGTAAATGGACACAGATGAATCTTGAGATAGGTCCTGGAGAATGAAATGTTGCCACAATAAACTGTGTCTATTTAACTAACAAAGCTGGAGTTGGTAATATAAGAGGATCTGAAGAGGAGCGACAGGTTAAAAGGAAAGACTTACAGGTAAGGTTTCTTTCTTGCAGTCTGATGCATTTGTGGGACTCCGCCTGGTGGAGAAACGAGAACCAAAGAAGCAGGAGAACCCAGTGCAGCAGGCGTCTGGTAGAGGTACTACAATAGCAGCAGTGTCTGCTGGCACTGGGTTGTGGTGGTGGTTGTGGTGATAATGGAGGTAGTGTAAGGGTGGGTGAAGGCGCCCATTTTTCAGTAACCACCTCCATGGCTACCTGCCCGCCCGGCTCATCAATCTGAAACAATATAATAATACTCTCAGTGATGTGTTAATTTTACACCACCGATCTTGATGCTAATGAAGAGCTGCTTGATCCAACGAACAGAAGCTGTCCTCCCTTTCACTTGATTAACCCCGTTTTCCAGGCACTGAATGACTCCCTATGGGGTTAACGCAATGAATATAATTAAGATAAGATTTTGTTCGGATTTTTAATCCGGAGGGTTAGTCACCCAGGATAACCCAAGACATCAGTGCGTCATCGAGGACTGTCTGTCTTATTCCCATTGTGGTCCTTCAATCTTGTTCCCAGGATGCGACCCACACCAGTCGGCTAACACCCAGATACCTACTTACTGTCAGGTGAACGGGGACAGCAGACCTGTGTCTTAAGGAAACACGCCCAATGTTTCCAACCTGCTGGGAAACGAATCACGGACACTCAGTGTGTGAGTTAAGAGCATTGCCTACCAGGCCATGGGACACTGATCTTGATAATAATACACCACCGAGCAACCGGTTTCATCACCATCATCAGCATAATCATCATCTCAACAGCCTGGCTACAATAATAAAATTTGCAAAATTCGGGATTATGCCATCCAACGGCAGCGTGAACCCCGTGTTCAGGAAACACACACCAGAGGTGAAAATTTGAAGCCGATCAGATGAATCATTCTATAGTTATGGCACAGATTCTAATTATTCCATTTTTTTTTCTATTTTACTACCTCAACAAACTTGACTGGAGACATGCGAAATTTAACCGGTACTATCCTGGCACTAAAATGAGTCAGATATTAAATATTGCTGCCGTTCAGAAGTCAACTGAAAATTAGTTAATGTGATTTAACAGGAAGAAAAATTTCACAATATTTTACATATAAAACGTTCATATCTGCTGCTCCTATATGTCCGAATTTCACTCTGCGCCGTCACAGATTTTTCTGATACCTTTTTAAGGGTTTCAAGCCCCACCACTGAGGGTTTTGGGTTATCCATCCATTCCAGGATGACTGGAATGGGTTCAACAACTTTGGTCATAGGACATGAGAACATGCCAACTGCTCCAAGAATTTGGTCCTCGTTACCATACAGAAGTGTTAAAAATCTCAATTGTAGGCAAATTACTAGAGTCAATTATAGCTGAGATTATAAGAGGCCATCTTGATAAGCATAGCTTGATTAATGATATTCAGCATGGATTCACAAGAGGCCGGTCTTGTCTAACTAATTTATTAACTTTCTTCAGTAAAGCTTTTGAGGCTGTTGACCACGATAAAGAATTTGATATTATTTACTTAGATTTTAGTAAGGCTTTTGATAGAGTTCCGCACCAAAGACTGTTAAAGAAAGTGGCAGCTCATGGCATTGGGGGAAAATGGCTCTCGTGGGTCGAGTCATGGCTCACAGACAGGAAGCAGAGTGTGTCCATAAATGGGGTTAAATCCGAGTGGGGATCTGTAACAAGTGGCGTTCCACAGGGATCAGTCTTGGGCCCGTTGTTGTTTATAATATATATCAATGATCTTGATGAGGGTGTTACTAGTGATATGAGCAAATTCGCCGATGACACAAAGATAGGTAGGATAATTGATTCAAACGTAGATGTTAGGGAACTTCAGGAGGATTTAGACAAACTCTACTCTTGGTCAGAAAAGTGGCAGATGCAGTTCAATGTAGATAAATGCAAGGTTCTGAAGCTCGGGAGTGTCCATAACCCTAGCACTTATAAGTTAAATAATGTAGAACTTAGCCATACAGATTGCGAAAAGGACTTGGGGGTTATGGTGAGCAGCAACCTTAAACCAAGACAGCAATGCCTAAGCGTACGTAATAAGGCAAATAGATTACTGGGATTTATATCAAGAAGTGTAAGCAACAGAAGTCCAGAGGTTATACTGCAGCTTTATACATCATTAGTAAGGCCTCACCTAGATTATGCAGCTCAATTCTGGTCTCCATATTACAGGATGAACATAAATTCGTTAGAAAACATTCAGCGTAGGATGACTAAATTAATACATAGCATTAGAAATCTTCCTTATGAGGAAAGATTGAAGACTCTTGAGTTACATTCGCTTGTTAGACGAAGAATGAGGGGAGACCTGATTGAAGTGTATAAGTGGAAGATAGGTATTAATAAAGGGGATATTAACAAGGTCTTGAGGATATCTCTCCAAGAGAGAACCCGCAGTAATGGATTTAAATTAGATAAGTTTAGATTTAGAAAGGACATAGGAAAGTATTGGTTTGGAAATAGGGTAGTTGATGAGTGGAACAGTCTACCTAGTTGGGTTATTGAGGCTAGGACTTTGGGTAGTTTCAAATTTAGGTTGGATAAGTACATGAGTGGGAGGGGTTGGATTTGAGTGGGACTTGCACATCAGAGCTTATTTCATGGGTAGCATTGAAAATTGGGTTGGTCAAATGTTTGTTAGTGGGATGAATTGTAAAGGACCTGCCTAGTATGGGCCAACAGGCCTGCTGCAGTGTTCCTCCTTTCTTATGTTCTAAGAGTAATTAATTTTTATAATTCCAGTAATTAATTTTTATGATTCCAGTAATTAATTTTTAATATTCCAGTAATTAATTTTTATATTCCAGTAATTAATTTTTAATTCCAGTAATTAATTTTTATTATTCCAGTAATTAATTTTTATAGTGGGCTAGAAGAAGATAAATTATGTAACATCACAATCACTAGTGAAATGGTTGTGAAGCAGATAGACAGACTGAAGCAAAATAAGTTGCCGGGTCCTGATGAGGTTTTTTCAAGGGTTCTTAAGGAATGCAAAATGGAACTCTGTGAACCATTAACTAATATTTTTAATTTATCTCTTCAAACAGGTGTAGTGTCTGATATGTGGAAGATGGCTAATGTAATTCCTATTTTTAAAACAGGGGACAAGTCGTTACCGTCAAATTACCGCCCAATAAGCCTGACCTCAATTGTAGGCAAATTACTAGAGTCAATTATAGCTGACATTATAAGAAGCCATCTCGATAAGCATAGCTTGATTAATGATACTCAGCATGGATTCACAAGACGCCGGTCTTGTCTAACTAATTTATTAACTTTCTTCAGTAAAGCTTTTGAGACTGTTGACCACGATAAAGAATTTGATATTATTTACTTAGATTTTAGTAAGGCTTTTGATAGAGTTCCACACCATAGACTGTTAAAGAAAGTGGCAGCTCATGGCATTGGGGGAAAAGTGCTCTCGTGGACAGAGTCATGGCTCACTGACAGGAAATATAAACACATATGCAGTATAATGTGATCCTTTATTGACAACGTTTCACCCACACAGTGGGCTTTTTCAAGTCACACACAGATCTACCTGGGGTGGAAGGTACGGGAGTATTTATAGTCATGTTCAGAATGTTGAGGTCAGGTGGAGAATGCTGCATCTGATGATCTACCGGGTGGTGTTATAGAGTCTTGGGTAGCTTGGCAGGGGTATTGGACAAGTTGTGAGTAGACCTTCTGCAGTGTTCTATGTTCTTATATGGGATAGCGATGAAGAAGTTTCTTGGCAAGTGGTTCAGCTATGTTATAGAAGCCGTTGTTCTGGTTGAAATTGTTGGTTATAGAGATAAGCGATGATTCCAGAATTCTTCGGTATTGAGTGTTGTCTTCTGTGGCGATAAGTCTTGAGTTTCTGTAGTTAATTAAATGGTTGTGTGAACTGCGATGTTGTACACAGGCATTCCTTGTATCGTCAGCCCTGCTTGCATATTGGTGTTCTGAAATACGTGTTTGGAGGTCTCTTGATGTTTCGCCCACATATAATTTGTTGCAGTCATTACAAGGGATTATGTATACCCCTGCAGAGGATGGAGGCTTGTCCTGTCTACTACTGGTGATGTCCTTGATGGTCGTGGTTGTGGAGGTAGATACTTGAAATGATGTATTGGAAAAGATGTTGGAAACATGTTTGGCAATGGAGTTCGTGGGGAGGACTATGTATCTCTTCTTGGCAGTGTCTTCTCTGGGTGTGTTGAAGATGTTTAATGCCCACCGTCTGCAGTCTCTGATGAAGTGACGAGGATAGTGGAGTTTAGAAAATACTTGTTCAATTACAGTGCATTCTTCCTCAAGGAACTCATTGCTGCAGATTCTGAGTGCATGCAGGAAGAAGCCTATAATTACACCACGTTTGGTTTTGGTGTCGTGGTGAGAGTAGAAGTGGAGAAGATCGTTTTGGATGGTGGGTTTTCGATAGACTTTAAAACGAAGTTCGTGGTCAGCTTTGCAGAGCAGAACATCAAGGAAAGGAAGAGTGTTGTCGACTTCTTCTTCAAGTGTGAACTGGATTGAAGGCTCGACCTGGTTGAGCTTGTCTTGGAGAGCTTGAACGTTGAAGCGTTTAGGAGTTATGAGGAGAATGTCGTCAACATAACGGAGCCAGGTGACAGACGAAGGAATATTTTATTTTATTATTATTATCACACTGGGCGATTCCCACCAAGGCAGGGTGGCCCGAAAAAGAAAAACTTTCACCATCATTCACTCCATCACTGTCTTGCCAGAAGGGTGCTTTACACTACAGTTTTTAAACTGCAACATTAACACCCCTCCTTCAGAGTGCAGGCACTGTACTTCCCATCTCCAGGACTCAAGTCCAGCCTGCCGGTTTCCCTGAACCCCTTCATAAATGTTACTTTGCTCACACTCCAACAGCACGTCAAGTATTAAAAACCATTTGTCTCCATTCACTCCTATCAAACACGCTCACGCATGCCTGCTGGAAGTCCAAGCCCCTCGCACACAAAACCTCCTTTACCCCCTCTCTCCAACCTTTCCTAGGCCGACCCCTACCCCGCCTTCCTTCCACTACAGACTGATACACTCTTGAAGTCATTCTGTTTCGCTCCATTCTCTCTACATGTCCGAACCACCTCAACAACCCTTCCTCAGCCCTCTGGACAACAGTTTTGGTAATCCCGCACCTCCTCCTAACTTCCAAACTACAAATTCTCTGCATTATATTCACACCACACATTGCCCTCAGACATGACATCTCCACTGCCTCCAGCCTTCTCCTCGCTGCAACATTCATCACCCATGCTTCACACCCATTTAAGAGCGTTGGTAAAACTATACTCTCATACATTCCCCTCTTTGCCTCCAAGGACAAAGTTCTTTGTCTCCACAGACTCCTTAGTGCACCACTCACTCTTTTCCCCTCATCAATTCTATGATTCACCTCATCTTTCATAGACCCATCCGCTGACACGTCCACTCCCAAATATCTGAATACATTCACCTCCTCCATACTCTCTCCCTCCAATCTGATATTCAATCTTTCATCACCTAATCTTTTTGTTATCCTCATAACCTTACTCTTTCCTGTATTCACCTTTAATTTTCTTCTTTTGCACACCCTACCAAATTCATCCACCAATCTCTGCAACTTCTCTTCAGAATCTCCCAAGAGCACAGTGTCATCAGCAAAGAGCAGCTGTGACAACTCCCACTTTGTGTGTGAAGGAATAATGGTGGAGAAACGTTCGGCTTCTAGATGTTCCATGTATAGGTTCGCCAGGACCGCACTGAGTGGTGAACCCATGGGTAGTCCAAAAGTCTGCTGAAAGAGGTGATTTTCGAAAGAGAAACACGTAAAGCCAACACATAGTTCAACAAGGTCAATGAAATCGCTGGCTGGAATGGGAAGATCAAGTGAATCGTCAATTTTCCTGCGCAAGAGATCGATGGCTTGTGTAGTAGGTACTTTGGTGAATAGGGAAGTCACGTCAAGGCTGGAAAGTTTCTTGTTCCTGACAAAAAATCACAAACCTGGTATCCCACTGAGGCCCATATCCTCGGGAATAGGCAGTGCTCCCCACCAGCTCTCAGGAATTCTCGCAAAACACCTCTCTAAACTCTTGGGCACTATCAGTCCAGCACATCTCAAACACTCGGGTGATCTTCTCAATCGCATTCGCAACATCAACATCAGGAACAAGAAACTTTCCAGCCTTGACGTGACTTCCCTATTCACCAAAGTACCTACTACACAAGCCAACGATCTCTTGCGCAGGAAAATTGACGATTCACTTGATCTTCCCATTCCAGCCAGCGATTTCATTGACCTTGTTGAACTATGTGTTGGCTTTACGTGTTTCTCTTTCGAAAATCACCTCTTTCAGCAGACTTTTGGACTACCCATGGGTTCGCCACTCAGTGTGGTCCTGGCGAACCTATACATGGAACATCTAGAAGCCGAACGTTTCTCCACCATTATTCCTTCGTCTGTCACCTGGCTCCGTTATGTTGACGACATTCTCCTCATAACTCCTAAACGCTTCAACGTTCAAGCTCTCCAAGACAAGCTCAACCAGGTCGAGCCTTCAATCCAGTTCACACTTGAAGAAGAAGTCGACAACACTCTTCCTTTCCTTGATGTTCTGCTCTGCAAAGCTGACCACGAACTTCGTTTTAAAGTCTATCGAAAACCCACCAACCAAAACAATCTTCTCCACTTCTACTCTCACCACGACACCAAAACCAAACGTGGTGTAATTATAGGCTTCTTCCTGCGTGCACTCAGAATCTGCAGCAATGAGTTCCTTGAGGAAGAATGCACTATAATTGAACAAGTATTTTCTAAACTCCACTATCCTCGTCACTTCATCAGAGACTGCAGATGGCGGGCATTAAACATCTTCAACACACCCAGAGAAGACACCGCCGAGAAGAGATACATAATCCTCCCCACCAACTCCATTGCCAAACATGTTTCCAACATCTTTTCCAATACATCATTCCAAGTATCTACCTACACAACCACGACCATCAAGGACATCACCAGTAGTAAACAGGACAAGCTTCCATCCTCTGCAGGGGTATACATAATCCCTTGTAATGACTGCAACAAATTATATGTGGGCAAAACATCAAGAGACCTCCAAACACGTATTTCAGAACACCAATATGCAAGCAGGACTGACGATACAAGGAATGCCTGTGTACAACATCGCAATTCACACAACCATTTAATTAACTACAGAAACTCAAGACTTATCGCCACAGAAGACAACACTCAATACCGAAGAATCCTGGAATCATCGCTTATCTCTATAATCAACAATTTCAACCAGAACAATGGCTTCTATAACATAGCTGAACCACTCGCCAAGAAACTTCTTCATCGCTATCCCACATAAGAACATAGAACACTGCAGAAGGTCTACTCACAACTTGTCCAATACCCCTGCCAAGCTACCGAAGACTCTATAACACCACCCGGTAGATCATCAGATGCAGCATTCTCCACCTGACCTCTACATTCTGAACATGACTATAAATACTCCCGTACCTTCCACCCCAGGTAGATCTGTGTGTGACTTGAAAAAGCCCACTGTGTGGGTGAAACGTTGTCAATAAAGGATCACATTATACTGCATATGTGTTTATATTTCCACTGTGTCGGTATTTGATACCATTTATTTCCATCACTGACAGGAAGCAGAGAGTGTCCATAAATGGGGTTAAATCCGAGTGGGGATCTGTAACAAGTGGCGTTCCACAGGGATCAGTCTTGGGCCCGTTGTTGTTTATAATATATATCAATGATCTTGATGAGGGAATTACTAGTGACATGAGCAAATTCGCCGATGGCACAAAGATAGGTAGGATAATTGATTCAAACGTAGATGTTATGGAACTTCAGGAGGATTTAAACAAACTCTATTCTTGGTCAGAAAAGTGGCAGATGCAGTTCAATGTAGATAAATGCAAGGTTCTGAAGCTTGGGAGTGCCCATAACCCTAGTACTTATAAGTTAAATGATGTAGAACTTAGCCATACAGATTGCGAAAAGGACTTGGGGGTTATGGTGAGCAGCAACCTTAAACCAAGACAGCAATGCCTAAGCGTACGTAATAAGGCAAATAGATTACTGGGATTTATATCAAGAAGTGTAAGCAACAGAAGTCCAGAGGTCATACTGCAGCTTTATACATCATTAGTAAGGCCTCACCTAGATTATGCAGCTCAGTTCTGGTCTCCATATTACAGAATGGACATAAATTCGTTAGAAAACATTCAGCGTAGGATGACTAAATTAATACATAGCATTAGAAATCTTCCTTATGAAGAAAGATTGAAGACTCTTAAGTTACATTCACTTGTTAGACGAAGAATGAGGGGAGACCTGATCGAAGTGTATAAGTGGAAGATAGGTATTAATAAAGGGGATATTAATAAGGTCTTGAGGATGTCTCTCCAAGAGAGAACCCGCAGTAATGGATTTAAATTAGATAAGTTTAGATTTAGAAAGGACATAGGAAAGTATTGGTTTGGAAATAGGGTAGTTGATGAGTGGAACAGTCTACCTAGTTGGGTTATTGAGGCTAGGACTTTGGGTAGTTTCAAATTTAGGTTGGATAAGTACATGAGTGGGAGGGGTTGGATTTGAGTGGGACTTTCACATCAGAGCTTATTTCTTGGGTGGCATTGAAAATTGGGTTGGGCAAATGTTTTGTTAGTGGGATGAATTGTAAAGGACCTGCCTAGTATGGGCCAACAGGCCTCCTGCAGTGTTCCTCCTTTCTTATGTTATTATGAGTTCTCGAATTATGAACGAAATATGAACGAAAACTTGGACGAAGAAAAAAAAGTTAAAGAAAAAAGTTCCCCGTCAGTGATAATTAATTAAGCAAATGTCGGATAAAAATCTTAGATATAAGTTATTGTCAGCCTAATCCTTTTATAACTTGACACATTGCAAAGACTTTCAACGTAATTCTGAGAGATGAGAGAGTGAATAAGTCGTGTGTGGTGTCAGAGCATAGTAATGATATCTCTATGTGTGTCTAAGACAGCAAACTATTTCTGATGGAAGACCACACTGAACTTCTTATATACTATAATCAAACTCTCTCCAGGTAAACATTTCTCTCTCTTTTTTTTCGTATATAAACCATTCTGTTCCATGGACGTAGAAATCGTTACAAATGATGTTTATAAACTCTATAGAGAAATTTCATTTTAGATTTGCATTTCCAGAACACACACCTACAGGGACTAGTACCGAACTTGCACACGAAAATCACTCACTACGAAAGCAAAAGACTCGGCAGACGATGCAACATCCCCCCAATGAAAAGCAGGGGTGTCACTAGCACGTTAAGAGACCATACAATAAGTGTCAGGGGCCCGAGACTGTTCAACTGCCTCCCAGCATACATAAGGGGGATTACCAATAGACCCCTGGCTGTCTTCAAGCAGGCACTGGACAAGCACCTAAAGTCGGTACCTGACCAGCCAGGCTGTGGCTCGTACGTTGGATTGAGTGTAGCCAGCAGTAACAGCCTAGTTGATCAGGCTCTGATCCACCATGAGGCCTGGTCACAGACCGGGCCGCGGGGGCGTTGACCCCCGGAACTCTCTCCAGGTAAACACCGCCACAACACACACCCCCACAATACACACCGCCACAACACCCCCCCCCCCACAACACACACCCCCACAACACACCACCACAACACACACACCACCACAACACACACCACCATAACACACACCACCACAACACGCACCACCACAACACACACCACCACAACACGCACCACCACAACACACACCGCCACAGCACAGCACCACAACACACACCACAACACACACCACTACAACACACACCACCACAACACAAAGCACCACAACACACACCGCCACAACACAAACCACCACAACATACACCACCACAACACACACCACCACAACACAAAGCACCACAACACAAACCACCACAACACAAAGCACAACACACACCGCCACAACACAAACCACCACAACACAAAACACAACACACACCACCACAACACACCACAACACACACCACAACAACACACGCCCCACAACACATACACTACCACAACACACGCCCCACAACACACACCACAGCAACACACACCACAACAACACACACACCACAACACATACACTACCACAACACACACCACAACAACACACACACCACAACACATACACTACCACAACACACACCCCACAACACACACCACAACACACACCCCACAACACACACACTACCACAACACACACTCTACAACACACACCACAACACACACCACAACACACACCCCACAACATATACACTACCACAACACATACCAACAAAACACACACCAGACAATCCATACACTACCACAACACACACTACCACAACACACTACCACAACACACACTACCACAACACATACACTACCACAACACATACACTACCACAACACATACACTACCACAACACATACACTACCACAGCACACACACCACAACACATACACTACCACAACACATACACTACCACAACACATACACTACCACAACACATACACTACCACAACACATACACTACCACAACACATACACTACCACAGCACACACACCACAACACATACACTACCACAGCACACACACCACAAAACATACACTACCACAACACACACACCACCAACATAATAGAGATACCACCACAATACACTGCAACCAAATACAGACCCCACCACAACAGACAACACTATCACAACAACACGCCGCCACAATACAGACAACACAACACACAACAAGGCATCTCTTAATACAAACGAGAAACAGTTGGCTAGTTGCAGTGAACAATCTTGTTAATCTTCCTGCATTATTCTCACATCTCTCCTGTGTGCTGTTGTGTAGTCACAATACTCCTGTGTGTTGTTGTGTACTCACAACTCTCATTTGTATTGCTGTGTACTCACAACACTCCTTTGTGTTGTTGTGTACTCACAGCTCTCCTTTGTGTTGTGTATTCACAACTCTCCTTTGTGTTGTGTATTCACAACTCTCCTTTGTGTTGTGTACTCACAACTCTCCTGTGTGTTGTTGTACACTCACAACACTCCTGTGTGTTGTGTACTCACAACACTCTTGTGTTGTTGTGTACTCACAACACTCTCTTGTGTTGTGTACTCACAACACTCTTGTGTTGTTGTGTACTCACAACACTTCTTTATGTTGTTGTGTACTCATCAATTTGCACTCGTCTATTTGTGTTGACAGGGTTTGAGACGTGGCCACTAGCCTCGCCTCTTAATCTTTGCAGAGCATCATTAATGGTATGTGGTCTTTTAAGTAATGTATATTCTTCCTACTGTGTGGGACCTCCATCTAGTCATGCAATTTAAACCTGAGGCGCATGAAGCACGAGGCTTATTGTTATATTGAAGGAAAGCACTAAACCCGTGTGGCTGTTCAACGAGAAAGACTAAAAGACTACAGTTTACGCCACTAGGAAAAGGTAAACTCAAGGTAGTTGTTATCAAAACGTATAATGGTGCTACACAAGTGTACAGTGGTGCTGCACAAGTGTACAATGGTGTTACATAAGTGTACAATTCTACTACACACGTGTACAACGGTGCTATATGAGCGTCTCTACAGTGGAAAGCTTAGTCTGGCCGCAAGAGTGGAGTTTGTGTCTGGTAATTTGTACACAGCGCTGAATGACGCATTTAGGAGTGGCGTGTCATTAAACACACTACTAACAGGTGCATGAAAAAGCCATAAAAAATAGACTGTAAGGGGAGAGAGAGAGAGACAGAGAGCAGGAGGAGCAGTAACAATAACAAAGGAGAAACAGTTGGAGAACAGTCTTACTTCTGTAACAGCCACCAGGTAATTACATTCACACACGCGTACAATGTACTCACACGCATATATCTCGCCCCCACTGCGGAAACACACGCATGCATCTACAGTGTGTATACACGGAGCAATATGCACACATACCCACAATGTACACAGATAGCACAATGTACACACGAGGCTACCTCACAAGACAGATCCGGTTGGTTCTAAAAATAACCGGTGGACACATTTTACGGTCCACGACACACAGTATATGCACTCTCAAGTCTCTGGCTTACAACACTGTGTGAGGGTAGTGTATCCTCACCTCTTACCTATAACTAGGTGACCTTTGACCCCTCCCTTACCTCAAACCTGGTGACCTTTAAGACGGTTATCAAAGTCCTGATGACCTCTGACGTCACTAAAATCTAGCAGAAGACTGCATTATCAGAAGGTAAGATAGGAAACAATAGGAAAAATCACAGCAGCAAAATTGAAAGATTAATCTAGGAGTTTAATTCACATCTAAGCTATCCTCTCAAGCTTAGTCTTTGATCAATTACTTCCCACAAATGTTAAAACAACCTGTATATATAACTTTGAAAACTGAGAGTTGTGGTAAAACACATTTCTTTAAATGTCTCTTCTCCTGAACATTTACGAAACACGATGAAAAAAAAAAGTTCTAATATGCTAACGTCATCTGTTTTTGTCTTTTCCACTACATACTTCTAGTTGGTATTAAAAAGATAACATGTGACGTGGTTTTAAACGATATTAAAAACTTGAATGGTAAGTGTAAGACTTGACCTATACCGAGGTCAGACAAGTATCATACGTCAGACAAGTATCATACGTCAGACAAGTATCATGCGTCAGACAAGTATCATACGTCAGACAAGCATCATACGTCAGACAAGTATCATACGTCAGACAAGTATCATACGTCAGACAAGTATCATACGTCAGACAAGTATCATATTTCTCTTAGAGGGGAAGTTTTCTGTGACTCCTTTGGTAAACAAGTGTTTATGTTGACCTACTTACACTAGTTCATAACGCTCACCTGGTGACCTACTTACACTAGTTCGTAACGCTCACCTGGTGACCTACTTACACTAGTTCGTAGCGCTCACCTGGTGACCTACTTACACTAGTTCGTAACGCTCACCTGGTGACCTACTTACACTAGTTCGTAGCGCTCATCTGGTGACCTACTTACACTAGTTCGTAACGCTCACCTGGTGACCTACTTACACTAGTTCGTAACGCTCACCTGGTGACCTACTTACACTAGTTCGTAACGCTCACCTGGTGACCTACTTACACTAGTTCGTAACGCTCACCTGGTGACCTACTTACACTAGTTCGTAACGCTCACCTGGTGACCTACTTACACTAGTTCGTAACGCTCACCTGGTGACCTACTTACACTAGTTCGTAACGCTCACCTGGTGACCTACTTACACTAGTTCGTAACGCTCACCTGGTGACCTACTTACACTAGTTCGTAACGCTCACCTGGTGACCTACTTACACTAGTTCGTAGCGCTCACCTGGTGACCTACTTACACTAGTTCGTAGCGCTCACCTGGTGACCTACTTACACTAGTTCGTAACGCTCACCTGGTGACCTACTTACACTAGTTCGTAACGCTCACCTGGTGACCTACTTACACTAGTTCGTAGCGCTCACCTGGTGACCTACTTACACTAGTTCGTAGCGCTCACCTGGTGACCTACTTACACTAGTTCGTAGCGCTCACCTGGTGACCTACTTACACTAGTTCGTAGCGCTCACCTGGTGACCTACTTACACTAGTTCGTAACGCTCACCTGGTGACCTACTTACACTAGTTCGTAGCGCTCACCTGGTGACCTACTTACACTAGTTCGTAGCGCTCACCTGGTGACCTACTTACACTAGTTCGTAACGCTCACCTGGTAACCTACTTACACTAGTTCGTAACGCTCACCTGGTGACCTACTTACACTAGTTCGTAACGCTCACCTGGTGACCTACTTGCACTAGTGGGTAACGCTCACCTGGTGACCTACTTGCACTAGTTCGTAACGCTCACCTGGTGACCTACATGCACTAGTAGGCCACGCTCACCTGGTGACCTACTTACACTAGTTCGTAACGCTCACTTGGTGACCTACTTGCACTAGTGGGTCACGCTCACCTGTGACCTACTTACACTAGTTCGTAACGCTCACCTGGTGACCTACTTGCACTAGTGGGTAACGCTCACCTGGTGACCTACTTGCACTAGTGGGTAACGCTCACCTGGTGACCTACATGCACTAGTGGGTAACGCTCACCTAGTGACCTACTTGCACTAGTAGGCCACGCTCACCTGGTGACCTACTTGCACTAGTAGGCCACGCTCACCTGGTGACCTACTTGCACTAGTGGGCCACGCTCACCTGGTGACCTACTTGCACTAGTGGGCCACGCTCATCTGGTGACCTACTTGCACTACTGGGTAACGCTCACCTGGTGACCTACATGCACTGGTGGGTAACGCTCACCTGGTGACCTACTTGCACTAGTGGGCCACGCTCACCTGGTGACCTACTTGCACTAGTAGGCCACGCTCATCTGGTGACCTACTTGCACTAGTAGGCCACGCTCATCTGGTGACCTACTTGCACTACTGGGTAACGCTCACCTGGTGACCTACATGCACTAGTAGGCCACGCTCACCTGGTGACCTACTTGCACTACTGGGTGACGCTCACCTGGTGACCTACTTGCACTAGTAGGCCACGCTCACCTGGTGACCTACTTGCACTAGTGGGTCACGCTCACCTGGTGACCTACTTGCACTAGTGGGCCACGCTCACCTGGTGACCTACTTGCACTAGTGGGTGACGCTCACCTGGTGACCTACTTGCACTAGTAGGCCACGCTCACCTGGTGACCTACTTGCACTAGTAGGCCACGCTCACCTGGTGACCTACTTGCACTAGTAGGCCACGCTCATCTGGTGACCTACTTGCACTACTGGGTAACGCTCACCTGGTGACCTACATGCACTAGTAGGC
>NC_091336.1:12829709-12847209 GCF_038502225.1 Cherax quadricarinatus
TTCCACACAAGAGATTGGTGCAAAAACTGGAGGACCAAGCAGGGATAACAGGGAAGGCACTACAATGGATCAGGGAATACTTGTCAGGAAGACAGCAGCGAGTCATGGTACGTGGCGAGGTGTCAGAGTGGGCACCTGTGACTAGCGGGGTCCCGCAGGGGTCAGTCCTAGGACCAGTGCTGTTTCTGGTATTTGTGAACGACATGACGGAAGGAATAGACTCTGAGGTGTCCCTGTTTGCAGATGACGTGAAGTTGATGAGAAGAATTCACTCGATCGAAGACCAGGCAGAACTACAAAGGGATCTGGACAGGCTGCAGACCTGGTCCAGCAATTGGCTCCTGGAGTTCAATCCCACCAAGTGCAAAGTCATGAAGATTGGGGAAGGGCAAAGAAGGCCGCAGACGGAGTACAGTCTAGGGGGTCAGAGACTACAAACCTCACTCAAGGAAAAAGATCTTGGGGTGAGTATAACACCAGGCACATCTCCTGAAGCGCACATCAACCAAATAACTGCTGCAGCATATGGGCGCCTAGCAAACCTCAGAACAGCATTCCGAACATCTTAATAAGGAATCATTCAGGACCCTGTACACCGTGTACGTTAGGCCCATATTGGAGTATGCGGCACCAGTTTGGAACCCACACCTAGCCAAGCACGTGAAGAAACTAGAGAAAGTGCAAAGGTTTGCAACAAGACTAGTCCCAGAGCTAAGAGGTATGTCCTACGAGGAGAGGTTAAGGGAAATCAACCTGACGACACTGGAGGACAGGAGAGATAGGGGGGACATGATAACGACATACAAAATACTGAGAGGAATTGACAAGGTGGACAAAGACAGGATGTTCCAGAGATGGGACACAGCAACAAGGGGACACAGTTGGAAGATGAAGACACAGATGAATCACAGGGATGTTAGGAAGTATTTCTTCAGCCACAGAGTAGTCAGTAAGTGGAATAGTTTGGGAAGCGATGTAGTGGAGGCAGGATCCATACATAGCTTTAAGCAGAGGTATGATAAAGCTCACGGCTCAGGGAGAGTGACCTAGTAGCGATCAGTGAAGAGGCGGGGCCAGGAGCTCGGACTCGACCCCCGCAACCTCAACTAGGTGAGTACAACTAGGTGAGTACATACACACACACACATACACACACACAACACACACACACACATACACACAACACACACACACATACACACACACACATACACACACACAACACACACACACACACACACACACACACACACACACACACATACACAACACACACACACACACACACACACACACATACATACACACACAGACACACACACAGACACACACACAGACACACACACACACACACACACACACACACACACACACACACACACACACACACACACACATACACAACACACACACACATACACACACATACATACACACACAGACACACACATAGACACACAGACACACACACACACACACACACACATACACACAACACACACACACACACACATACACACAACACACACAACACACACAACACACACACACACACACACACACACACACACACACACACACACACACACACACACACACACACACACACACACACACACACAACACACATCCACCTGCTCTCTAGCCTCCACAAACCCTCACCTTGACCTTGACCTCTCAAACTACGCCTCTGGGTCAAGGCTGACCTTTCACAATGACCCCAATTTAACTTTTAAGCTTCAAAACTATCCTGCAATATCTAATAGTCTACAACTCTACTTTTCTTTTAAAATTCAAACTATTCCCAGAGGTGAGATCGACCTTCATAAATATAAATTTATTTTAACATTTACACTATCGTTAGGCCGGCTAACTACCCATTAACTTGTTAATTACCTCAACCTCCCTGATTACCTAACTATATCACGACCTCCTACCTCTAAATTGCTCTACAAATTGCTAACTGCTCGTTACCTCCCTGCTCTCTCAACTAAGACTTTACAAGCTTCGCCTAATTGAAAATTGTGCCTCAGGAACCTACGTCACTTAGCAAGTTACCTCTCATCTGTCACAACACCAGCGTCAACATCCGCGTCAACACCTGACAACATCCGCGTCAACAGCTGACAACATCCGTGTCAACAGCTGACAGCATCCGTGTCAACAGCTGACAACATCCGTATCAACAGCTGACAACATCCGTGTCAACAGCTGCCAACATCCGCGTCAACAGCTGCCAACATCCGTGTCAACAGCTGCCAACATCCGTGTCAACAGCTGCCAACATCCGTGTCAACAGCTGACAACATCCGCGTCAACAGCTGACAACATCCGCGTCAACAGCTGACAAAATCCGCGTCAACAGCTGACAACATCCGCGTCAACAGCTGACAACATCCGTGTCAACAGCTGACAACATCCGTGTCAACAGCTGACAACATCACTAGACAAGTTTGAGATAAACTGGAACTTACTTGGGTGTAAATTATATTAACATTTACACGCGTCTGGATAATATTTACACTTATTAGTGTAAATAATATTATCTGATTATCAGTATGATAGTCAAGTGTAGGTATCTATCATTCTCTGTAGGTATCTATCATTCTCTGTAGGTATCTATCATTCTCTGTAGGTATCTATCATTCTCTGTAGGTATCTATCATTCTCTGCAGGTATCTATCACTCTCTGTAGGTATCTATCATTCTCTGTAGGTATCTATCACTCTCTGTAGGTATCTATCATTCTCTGTAGGTATCTATCACTCTCTGTAGGTATCTATCATTCTCTGTAGCTATCTATCACTCTCTGTAGGTATCTATCACTCTCTGTAGGTATCTATCATTCTCTGTAGGTATCTATCACTCTCTGTAGGTATCTATCATTCTCTGTAGGTATCTATCATTCTCTGTAGGTATCTATCACTCTCTGTAGGTATCTATCATTCTCTGTAGGTATCTATCACTCTCTGTAGGTATCTATCACTCTCTGTAGGTATCTATCATTCTCTGTAGGTATCTATCATTCTCTGTAGGTATCTATCACTCTCTGTAGGTATCTATCATTCTCTGTAGGTATCTATCATTCTCTGTAGGTATCTATCATTCTCTGTAGGTATCTATCATTCTCTGTAGGTATCTATCATTCTCTGTAGGTATCTATCACTCTCTGTAGGTATCTATCATTCTCTGTAGGTATCTATCATTCTCTGTAGGTATCTATCACTCTCTGTATGTATCTATCATTCTCTGTAGGTATCTATCATTCTCTGTAGGTATCTATCATTCTCTGTAGGTATCTATCATTCTCTGTAGGTATCTATCACTCTCTGTAGGTATCTATCACTCTCTGTAGGTATCTATCATTCTCTGTAGGTATCTATCACTCTCTGTAGGTATCTATCACTCTCTGTAGGTATCTATCATTCTCTGTAGGTATCTATCATTCTCTGTATGTATCTATCATTCTCTGTAGGTATCTATCATTCTCTGTAGGTATCTATCATTCTCTGTAGGTATCTATCACTCTCTGTAGGTATCTATCATTCTCTGTAGGTATCTATCACTCTCTGTAGGTATCTATCATTCTCTGTAGGTATCTATCATTCTCTGTATGTATCTATCATTCTCTGTAGGTATCTATCATTCTCTGTAGGTATCTATCATTCTCTGTAGGTATCTATCACTCTCTGTAGGTATCTATCATTCTCTGTAGGTATCTATCATTCTCTGTAGGTATCTATCATTCTCTGTAGGTATCTATCATTCTCTGTAGGTATCTATCATTCTCTGTAGGTATCTATCATTCTCTGTAGGTATCTATCATTCTCTGTAGGTATCTATCATTCTCTGTAGGTATCTATCATTCTCTGTAGGTATCTATCATTCTCTGTATGTATTTATCATTCTCTGTAGGTATCTATCATTCTCTGTAGGTATCTATCATTCTCTGTAGGTATCTATCATTCTCTGTAGGTATCTATCATTCTCTGTAGGTATCTATCATTCTCTGTATGTATCTATCATTCTCTGTAGATATCTATCATTCTCTGTAGGTATCTATCATTCTCTGTAGGTATCTATCATTCTCTTTAGGTATCTATCATTCTCTGTAGGTATCTATCATTCTTTGTAGGTATCTATCATTCTCTGTAGGTATCTATCATTCTCTGTAGGTATCTATCATTCTCTGTATGTATCTATCATTCTCTGTAGGTATCTATCACTCTCTGTAGGTATCTATCATTCTCTGTAGGTATCTATCATTCTCTGTAGGTATCTATCATTCTCTGTAGGTATCTGTCACTCTCTGTAGGTATCTATCATTCTCTGTAGGTATCTATCATTCTCTGTAGGTATCTATCATTCTCTGTATGTATCTATCATTCTCTGTAGGTATCTATCATTCTCTGTAGGTATCTATCATTCTCTGTAGGTATCTATCATTCTCTGTAGGTATCTATCATTCTCTGTAGGTATCTATCACTCTCTGTAGGTATCTATCATTCTCTGTAGGTATCTATCATTCTCTGTAGGTATCTATCACTCTCTGTAGGTATCTATCATTCTCTGTAGGTATCTATCATTCTCTGTAGGTATCTATCATTCTCTGTAGGTATCTATCATTCTCTGTAGGTATCTATCATTCTCTGTAGGTATCTATCATTCTCTGTAGGTATCTATCATTCTCTGTAGGTATCTATCACTCTCTGTAGGTATCTATCATTCTCTGTAGGTATCTATCTCTCTCTGTAGGTATCTATCATTCTCTGTAGGTATCTATCATTCTCTGTAGGTATCTATCATTCTCTGTAGGTATCTATCATTCTCTGTAGGTATCTATCACTCTCTGTAGGTATCTATCATTCTCTGTAGGTATCTATCATTCTCTGTATGTATCTATCATTCTCTGTAGGTATCTATCATTCTCTGTAGGTATCTATCATTCTCTGTAGGTATCTATCACTCTCTGTAGGTATCTATCATTCTCTGTAGGTATCTATCATTCTCTGTAGGTATCTATCATTCTCTGTAGGTATCTATCATTCTCTGTAGGTATCTATCATTCTCTGTAGGTATCTATCATTCTCTGTATGTATCTATCATTCTCTGTAGGTATCTATCATTCTCTGTAGGTATCTATCATTCTCTGTAGGTATCTATCATTCTCTGTAGGTATCTATCATTATCTGTAGGTATCTATCATTCTCTGTAGGTATCTATCATTCTCTGTAGGTATCTATCATTCTCTGTATGTATCTATCATTCTCTGTAGGTATCTATCATTCTCTGTAGGTATCTATCATTCTCTGTAGGTATCTATCACTCTCTGTAGGTATCTATCATTCTCTGTAGGTATCTATCATTCTCTGTAGGTATCTATCATTCTCTGTATGTATCTATCATTCTCTGTAGGTATCTATCATTCTCTGTAGGTATCTATCATTCTCTGTAGGTATCTATCATTCTCTGTAGGTATCTATCATTCTCTGTAGGTATCTATCATTCTCTGTAGGTATCTATCATTCTCTGTATGTATCTATCACCCTCTGTAGGTATCTATCACTCTCTGTAGGTATCTATCATTCTCTGTAGGTATCTATCATTCCCTGTAGGTATCTATCATTCCCTGTAGGTATCTATCATTCTCTGTAGGTATCTATCACCCTCTGTAGGTATCTATCACTCTCTATAGGTATCTATCATTCCCTGTAGGTATCTATCATTCCCTGTAGGTATCTATCATTCCCTGTAGATATCTATCACTCTCTCTAGGCATCTATCACTCTCTGTATCTCTCATTCTCTATAGGTATCTATCACTCTCTGTAGACATCTATCACTCTCTGTAGACATCTATCACTCTCTGTAGACATCTATCACTCTCTGTATCTATCATTCTCTATAAGTAGCTGTCATTCTCTGTAGGTATCTATCACTCTCTGTAGGTATCTATCACTCTCTGTAGACATCTATCACTCTCTGTAGACATCTATCACTCTCTGTAGACATCTATCACTCTCTGTATCTATCATTCTCTATAAGTAGCTGTCATTCTCTGTAGGTATCTATCACTCTCTGTAGGTATCTATCACTCTCTGTAGACATCTATCACTCTCTGTAGACATCTATCACTCTCTGTATCTATCATTCTCTATAAGTAGCTGTCATTCCCTGTAGGTATCTATCATTCTCTGTAGGTATCTATCACTCTCTGTAGGTATCTATCACTCTCTGTAGGTATCTATCACTCTCTATAAATATCTACCATGCTCTGTAGGTGTCTACCACCCTCTGCATACACTGTATTGCCCTGACAAAGCTTCCTGTGAGCGAAACGTGTCACGGTAAAAGTTTTAACAGTTTCACACGTAACCATTCATATGAGGGATATTGAAACGTGGTGTGTCGACACCGCAGAGTTCCGTCCTCACTCCCTACACTGCCACCCAGCCAATAATAATAATAATAATAATAATAATAATAATAATAATAATAATAATAATAATAAATAATAATCTTTATTTCAACAAGTATATGTACAAGGTATACAGGCCTAGCTGACGTCAATGACATACTACATAGAAAGCCCCTGGTTATGCAGAGCATTTCGGGCATCTTAGGTTAATTTTGTCCCCAAGATGCGACCCACACCAGTCGGCTAACACCCAGATTCCTACTTGCTGCTACGTGAACATGAACATCAGATTAACCATGAAGCCTGCTTGATCACTGTTTCAGCCATGAAGCCTGGTTGATCACTGTTTCAGCCATGAAGCCTGGTTGATCACTGCATCAACCATGAAGCCTGGTTGATCACTGCTTCAGCCATGAAGCCTGGTTGATCACTGCATCAACCATGAAGCTTGGTTGATCACTGCATCAACCATGAAGCTTGGTTGATCACTGCTTCAGCCATGAAGCCTGGTTGATCACTGCATCAACCATGAAGCTTGGTTGATCACTGCATCAACCATGAAGCCTGGTTGATCACTGCATCAACCATGAAGCTTGGTTGATCACTGCATCAACCATGAAGCCTGGTTGATCATTGCATCAACCATGAAGCTTGGTTGATCACTGCATCAACCATGAAGCTTGGTTGATCACTGCATCAACCATGAAGCCTGGTTGATCACTGCATCAACCATGAAGCTTGGTTGATCACTGCTTCAGCCATGAAGCCTGGTTGATCACTGCATCAACCATGAAGCTTGGTTGATCACTGCTTCAGCCATGAAGCCTGGTTGATCACTGCATCAACCATGAAGCTTGGTTGATCACTGCTTCAGCCATGAAGCCTGGTTGATCACTGCATCAACCATGAAGCCTGGTTGATCACTGCATCAACCATGAAGCTTGGTTGATCACTGCTTCAGCCATGAAGCCTGGTTGATCACTGCATCAACCATGAAGCTTGGTTGATCACTGCTTCAGCCATGAAGCCTGGTTGATAACTGCATCAACCATGAAGCTTGGTTGATCACTGCTTCAGCCATGAAGCCTGGTTGATCACTGCTTCAGCCATGAAGCCTGGTTGATCACTGCATCAACCATGAAGCTTGGTTGATCACTGCTTCAGCCATGAAGCCTGGTTGATCACTGCTTCAGCCATGAAGCCTGGTTGATCACTGCATCAACCATGAAGCTTGGTTGATCACTGCTTCAGCCATGAAGCCTGATTGATCACTGCTTCAGCCATGAAGCCTGGTTGATCACTGCATCAACCATGAAGCTTGGTTGATCACTGCTTCAGCCATGAAGCCTGGTTGATCACCGCATCAACCATGAAGCTTGGTTGATCACTGCTTCAGCCATGAAGCCTGGTTGATCACTGCATCAACCATGAAGCCTGGTTGATCACTGCTTCAGCCATGAAGCCTGGTTGATCACTGCATCAACCATGAAGCCTGGTTGATCACTGCATCAACCATGAAGCTTGGTTGATCACTGCTTCAGCCATGAAGCCTGGTTGATCATTGCATCAACCATGAAGCTTGGTTGATCACTGCTTCAGCCATGAAGCCTGGTTGATCACTGCATCAACCATGAAGCTTGGTTGATCACTGCTTCAGCCATGAAGCCTGGTTGATCACTGCTTCAGCCATGAAGCCTGGTTGATCACTGCATCAACCATGAAGCTTGGTTGATCACTGCTTCAGCCATGAAGCCTGGTTGATCACTGCATCAACCATGAAGCCTGGTTGATCACTGCATCAACCATGAAGCTTGGTTGATCACTGCTTCAGCCATGAAGCCTGGTTGATCACTGCATCAACCATGAAGCTTGGTTGATCACTGCTTCAGCCATGAAGCCTGGTTGATCACTGCATCAGCCATGAAGCCTGGTTGATCACTGCTTCAGCCCTGAAGCCTGGTTGATCACTGCATCAGCCATGAAGCTTGGTTGATCACTGCATCAACCATGAAGCCTGGTTGATCACTGCTTCTGTCATGAAGCCTGGTTGATCACTGCTTCAGCCATGAAGCCTGGTTGATCACTGCTTCAGCCATGAAGCCTGGTTGATCACTGCTTCAACCATGAAGCCTGGTTGATCACTGCTTCAGTCATGAAGCCTGGTTGATCACTGCATCAACCATGAAGCCTGGTTGATCATTGCTTCAGCCATGAAGATAGGTTGATCACTGCTTCAGCCATGAAGCCTGGTTGATCACTGCTTCAACCATGAAGCCTGGTTGATCACTGCTTCAGTCATGAAGCCTGGGTGATCATTGCATCAACCATGAAGCCTGGTTGATCACTGCATCAGCCATGAAGCTTGGTTGATCACTGCATCAACCATGAAGCCTGGTTGACCACTGCTTCAGCCATGAAGCCTGGTTGATCACTGCATCAACCATGAAGCCTGGTTGATTACTGCTTCAGCCATGAAGCCTGGTTGATCACTGCTTCAGCCATGAAGCCTGGTTGATCACTGCTTCAGCCATGAAGCCTGGTTGATCACTGCATCAGCCATGAAGCCTGGTTGATCACTGCATCAACCATGAAGCTTGGTTGATCACTGCTTCAGCCATGAAGCCTGGTTGATCATTGCATCAACCATGAAGCTTGGTTGATCACTGCTTCAGCCATGAAGCCTGGTTGATCACTGCATCAACCATGAAGCTTGGTTGATCACTGCTTCAGCCATGAAGCCTGGTTGATCACTGCTTCAGCCATGAAGCCTGGTTGATCACTGCATCAACCATGAAGCTTGGTTGATCACTGCTTCAGCCATGAAGCCTGGTTGATCACTGCATCAACCATGAAGCCTGGTTGATCACTGCATCAACCATGAAGCTTGGTTGATCACTGCTTCAGCCATGAAGCCTGGTTGATCACTGCATCAACCATGAAGCTTGGTTGATCACTGCTTCAGCCATGAAGCCTGGTTGATCACTGCATCAGCCATGAAGCCTGGTTGATCACTGCTTCAGCCCTGAAGCCTGGTTGATCACTGCATCAGCCATGAAGCTTGGTTGATCACTGCATCAACCATGAAGCCTGGTTGATCACTGCTTCTGTCATGAAGCCTCGTTGATCACTGCTTCAGCCATGAAGCCTGGTTGATCACTGCTTCAGCCATGAAGCCTGGTTGATCACTGCTTCAACCATGAAGCCTGGTTGATCACTGCTTCAGTCATGAAGCCTGGTTGATCACTGCATCAACCATGAAGCCTGGTTGATCATTGCTTCAGCCATGAAGATAGGTTGATCACTGCTTCAGCCATGAAGCCTGGTTGATCACTGCTTCAACCATGAAGCCTGGTTGATCACTGCTTCAGTCATGAAGCCTGGGTGATCATTGCATCAACCATGAAGCCTGGTTGATCACGGCATCAGCCATGAAGCTTGGTTGATCACTGCATCAACCATGAAGCCTGGTTGACCACTGCTTCAGCCATGAAGCCTGGTTGATCACTGCATCAACCATGAAGCCTGGTTGATTACTGCTTCAGCCATGAAGCCTGGTTGATCACTGCTTCAGCCATGAAGCCTGGTTGATCACTGCTTCAGCCATGAAGCCTGGTTGATCACTGCATCAGCCATGAAGCCTGGTTGATCACTGCATCAACCATGAAGCCTGGTTGATCACTGCATCAACCATGAAGCCTGGTTGATCACTGCTTCAACCATGAAGCCTGGTTGATCACTGCTTCAGCCATGAAGCCTGGTTGATCACTGCATCAGCCATGAAGCCTGGTTGATCACTGCATCAACCATGAAGCCTGGTTGATCACTGCATCAGCCATGAAGCCTGGTTGATCACTCCATCAACCATGAAGCCTGGTTGACCACTGCTTCAGCCCTGAAGCCTGGTTGATCACTGCTTCAACTATGAAGCCTGGTTGATCACTGCATCAACCATGAAGCCTGGTTGATCACTGCATCAACCATGAAGCCTGGTTGATCACTGCATCAACCATAAAGCCTGGTTGATCACTGCATCAACCATAAAGCCTGGTTGATCACCGCTTCAGCCATGAAGCCTGGTTGATCACTGCTTCAGCCATGAAGCCTGGTTGATTACTGCTTCAGCCATGAAGCTTGGTTGATCACAGCATCAACCATGAAGCCTGGTTGATCACTGCTTCATCCATGAAGCCTGGTTGATTACTGCTTCAGTCATGAAGCTTGGTTGATCACAACATCAACCATGAAGCCTGGTTGATCACTGCTTCAGCCATGAAGCCTGGTTGATTACTGCTTCAGCCATGAAGCCTGGTTGATCACTGCATCAAACATAAAGCCTGGTTGATCACTGCATCAACCATAATGCCTGGTTGATCACTGCATCAACCATGAAGCCTGGTTGATCACTGCATCAACCATGAAGCCTGGTTGATCACTGCATCAACCATAAAGCCTGGTTGATCACTGCATCAACCATGAAGCCTGGTTGATCACTGCATCAACCATGAAGCCTGGTTGATCACTGCATCAACCATAAAGCCTGGTTGATCACTGCATCAACCATAAAGCCTGGTTGATCACCGCTTCAGCCATGAAGCCTGGTTGATCACTGCTTCAGCCATGAAGCCTGGTTGATTACTGCTTCAGCCATGAAGCTTGGTTGATCACAGCATCAACCATGAAGCCTGGTTGATCACTGCTTCATCCATGAAGCCTGGTTGATTACTGCTTCAGTCATGAAGCTTGGTTGATCACAACATCAACCATGAAGCCTGGTTGATCACTGCTTCAGCCATGAAGCCTGGTTGATTACTGCTTCAGCCATGAAGCCTGGTTGATCACTGCATCAACCATAAAGCCTGGTTGATCACTGCATCAACCATAATGCCTGGTTGATCACTGCATCAACCATGAAGCCTGGTTGATCACTGCATCAACCATGAAGCCTGGTTGATCACTGCATCAACAATGAAGCCTGGTTGATCATTGCATCAACCATGAAGCCTGGTTGATCACTGCATCAACCATGAAGCCTGGTTGATCACTACATCAACCATGAAGCCTGGTTGATCACTTCATCAACCATAAAGCCTGGTTGATCACTGCATCAACCATAAAGCCTGGTTGATCACTGCTTCAGCCATGAAGCCTGGTTGATCACTGCTTCAGCCATGAAGCCTGGTTGATCACTGCTTCATCCATGAAGCCTGGTTGATCACTGCTTCAGCCATGAAGCCTGGTTGATCACTGCTTCAGCCATGAAGCCTGGTTGATCACTGCATCAACCATAAAGCCTGGTTGATCACTGCATCAACCATAAAGCCTGGTTGATCACTGCATCAACCATGAAGCCTGGTTGATCACTGCATCAACCATGAAGCCTGGTTGATCACTGCATCAACCATGAAGCCTGGTTGATCACTGCATCAACCATAAAGCCTGGTTGATCACTGCATCAACCATAAAGCCTGGTTGATCACTGCATCAACCATAAAGCCTGGTTGATCACTGCATCAACCATGAAGCCTGGTTGATCACTGCATCAACCATAAAGCCTGGTTGATCACTGCATCAACCATAAAGCCTGGTTGATCACTGCATCAACCATGAAGCCTGGTTGATCACTGCATCAACCATGAAGCCTGGTTGATCACTGCATCAACCATGAAGCCTGGTTGATCACTGCATCAACCATGAAGCCTGGTTGATCACTGCATCAACCATGAAGCCTGGTTGATCACTGCATCAACCATGAAGCCTGGTTGATCACTGCATCAACCATGAAGCCTGGTTGATCAGTGCATCAACCATGAAGCCTGGTTGATCACTGCATCAACCATGAAGCCTGGTTGATCACTGCATCAACCATGAAGCCTGGTTGATCACTGCATCAACCATGAAGCCTGGTTGATCACTGCATCAACCATGAAGCCTGGTTGATCACTGCATCAACCATGAAGCCTGGTTGATCACTGCATCAACCATGAAGCCTGGTTGATCACTGCTTCAGCCATGAAGCCTGGTTGATCACTGCTTCATCCATGAAGCCTGGTTGATCCCTGCTTCGTCCATGAAGCCTGGTTGATCACTGCTTCAGCCATGAAGCCTGGTTGATCACTGCTTCATCCATGAAGCCTGGTTGATCACTGCTTCATCCATGAAGCCTGGTTGATCACTGCTTCAGCCATGAAGCCTGGTTGATCACTGCTTCATCCATGAAGCCTGGTTGATCACTGCTTCAGCCATGAAGCCTGGTTGATCACTGCTTCAACCATGAAGCCTGGTTGATCACTGCTTCAGCCATGAAGCCTGGTTGATCACTGCATCAACCATGAAGCCTGGTTGATCACTGCATCAACAATGAAGCCTGGTTGATCACTGCATCAACCATGAAGCCTGGTTGATCACTGCATCAACAATGAAGCCTGGTTGATCACTGCTTCACCCATGAAGCTTGGTTGATCACTGCATCAACCATGAAGCCTGGTTGACCACTGCTTCAGCCATGAAGCCTGGTTGATCACTGCATCAGCCATGAAGCCTGGTTGATTACTGCTTCAGCCATGAAGCCTGGTTGATCACTGCTTCAGCCATGAAGCCTGGTTGATCACTGCTTCAGCCATGAAGCCTGGTTGATCACTGCATCAGCCATGAAGCCTGGTTGATCACTGCATCAACCATGAAGCCTGGTTGATCACTGCATCAGCCATGAAGCCTGGTTGATCACTGCTTCAACCATGAAGCCTGGTTGATCACTGCTTCAGCCATGAAGCCTGGTTGATCACTGCATCAGCCATGAAGCCTGGTTGATCACTGCATCAACCATGAAGCCTGGTTGATCACTGCATCAGCCATGAAGCCTGGTTGATCACTCCATCAACCATGAAGCCTGGTTGACCACTGCTTCAGCCCTGAAGCCTGGTTGATCACTGCTTCAACCATCAAGCCTGGTTGATCACTGCTTCAGCCACGAAGCCTGGTTGATCACTGCATCAGCCATGAAGCCTGGTTGATCACTGCATCAACCATGAAGCCTGGTTGATCACTGCATCAGCCATGAAGCGTGGTTGATCACTGCATCAACCATGAAGCCTGGTTGAGCACTGCTTCAGCCATGAAGCCTGGTTGATCACTGCTTCAGCCATGAAGCCTGGTTGATCACTGCTTCAGCCATGAAGCCTGGTTGATCACTGCTTCAGCCATGAAGCCTGGTTGAGCACTGCTTCAGCCATGAAGCCTGGTTGATCACTGCTTCAGCCATGAAGCCTGGTTGATCACTGCTTCAGCCATGAAGCCTGGTTGATCACTGCTTCAGCCATGAAGCCTGGTTGATCACTGCTTCAGCCATGAAGCCTGGTTGATCACTGCTTCAACCATGAAGCCTGGTTGATCACTGCTTCAGCCATGAAGCCTGGTTGATCACTGCATCAACCATGAAGCCTGGTTGATCACTGCTTCATCCATGAAGCCTGGTTGATCACTGCTTCAGCCATGAAGCCTGGTTGATCACTGCTTCAGCCATGAAGCCTGGTTGATCACTGCTTCAGCCATGAAGCCTGGTTGATCACTGCATCAACCATAAAGCCTGGTTGATCACTGCATCAACCATGAAGCCTGGTTGATCACTGCATCAACCATAAAGCCTGGTTCATCACGGCATCAACCATGAAGCCTGGTTGATCACTGCATCAACCATGAAGCCTGGTTGATCACTGCATCAACCATAAAGCCTGGTTGATCACTGCATCAACCATGAAGCCTGGTTGATCACTGCATCAACCATGAAGCCTGGTTGATCACTGCATCAACCATAAAGCCTGGTTGATCACTGCATCAACCATAAAGCCTGGTTGATCACTGCTTCAGCCATGAAGCCTGGTTGATCACTGCTTCAGCCATGAAGCCTGGTTGATCACTGCTTCAGCCATGAAGCCTGGTTGATTACTGCTTCAGCCATGAAGCTTGGTTGATCACAGCATCAACCATGAAGCCTGGTTGATCACTGCTTCAGCCCTGAAGCCTGGTTGATTACTGCTTCAGCCATGAAGCTTGGTTGACCACAGCATCAACCATGAAGCCTGGTTGATCACTGCTTCAGCCATGAAGCCTGGTTGATTACTGCTTCAGCCATGAAGCCTGGTTGATCACTGCATCAACCATAAAGCCTGGTTGATCACTGCATCAACCATAATGCCTGGTTGATCACTGCATCAACCATGAAGCCTGGTTGATCACTGCATCAACCATGAAGCCTGGTTGATCACTGCATCAACAATGAAGCCTGGTTGATCATTGCATCAACCATGAAGCCTGGTTGATCACTGCATCAACCATGAAGCCTGGTTGATCACTGCATCAACCATGAAGCCTGGTTGATCACTTCATCAACCATAAAGCCTGGTTGATCACTGCATCAACCATAAAGCCTGGTTGATCACTACTTCAGCCATGAAGCCTGGTTGATCACTGCATCAACCATAAAGCCTGGTTGATCACTGCATCAACCATAAAGCCTGGTTGATCACTGCATCAACCATAAAGCCTGGTTGATCACTGCATCAACCATGAAGCCTGGTTGATCACTGCATCAACCATAAAGCCTGGTTGATCACTGCATCAACCATAAAGCCTGGTTGATCACTGCATCAACCATGAAGCCTGGTTGATCACTGCATCAACCATGAAGCCTGGTTGATCACTGCATCAACCATGAAGCCTGGTTGATCACTGCATCATCCATGAAGCCTGGTTGATCACTGCATCAACCATGAAGCCTGGTTGATCAGTGCATCAACCATGAAGCCTGGTTGATCAGTGCATCAACCATGAAGCCTGGTTGATCACTGCATCAACCATGAAGCCTGGTTGATCACTGCATCAACCATGAAGCCTGGTTGATCACTGCATCAACCATGAAGCCTGGTTGATCACTGCATCAACCATGAAGCCTGGTTGATCACTGCATCAACCATGAAGCCTGGTTGATCACTGCATCAACCATGAAGCCTGGCTGATCACTGCTTCAGCCATGAAGCCTGGTTGATCACTGCTTCATGCATGAAGCCTGGTTGATCACTGCTTCATCCATGAAGCCTGGTTGATCACTGCTTCAGCCATGAAGCCTGGTTGATCACTGCTTCATCCATGAAGCCTGGTTGATCACTGCTTCATCCATGAAGCCTGGTTGATCACTGCTTCATCCATGAAGCCTGGTTGATCACTGCTTCAGCAATGAAGCCTGGTTGATCACTGCTTCATCCATGAAGCCTGGTTGATCACTGCTTCAGCCATGAAGCCTGGTTGATCACTGCTTCAGCCATGAAGCCTGGTTGATCACTGCTTCAGCCATGAAGCCTGGTTGATCACTGCATCAACCATGAAGCCTGGTTGATCACTGCATCAACAATGAAGCCTGGTTGATCACTGCATCAACCATGAAGCCTGGTTGATCACTGCATCAACAATGAAGCCTGGTTGATCACTGCTTCAGCCATAAAGCCTGGCACTAAACCCTCTCAGTTGTTTAACATTAATTCAGGTCAAGACGTACATGTGACTGTCCCTGGAAGAGCTGACTAACTTCCTCAACTCTTTCACTATGACGTACATGTGACTGTCCCTGGAAGAGCTGACTAACTTCCTCAACTCTCTCACTATGACGTACATGTGACTGTCCCTGGAAGAGCTGACTAACTTCCTCAACTCTCTCACTATGACGTACATGTGACTGTCCCTGGAAGAGCTGACTAACTTCCTCAACTCTCTCACTATGACGTACATGTGACTGTCCCTGGAAGAGCTGACTAACTTCCTCAACTCTCTCACCATGACGTACATGTGACTGTCCCTGGAAGAGCTGACTAACTTCCTCAACTCTCTCACCATGACGTACATGTGACTGTCCCTGGAAGAGCTGACTAACTTCCTCAACTCTCTCACCATGACGTACATGTGACTGTCCCTGGAAGAGCTGACTAACTTCCTCAACTCTCTCACTATGACGTACATGTGACTGTCCCTGGAAGAGCTGACTAACTTCCTCAACTCTCTCACCATGACGTACATGTGACTGTCCCTGGAAGAGCTGACTAACTTCCTCAACTCTCTCACCATGACGTACATGTGACTGTCCCTGGAAGAGCTGACTAACTTCCTCAACTCTCTCACTATGACGTACATGTGACTGTCCCTGGAAGAGCTGACTAACTTCCTCAACTCTCTCACCATGACGTACATGTGACTGTCCCTGGAAGAGCTGACTAACTTCCTCAACTCTCTCACTATGACGTACATGTGACTGTCCCTGGAAGAGCTGACTAACTTCCTCAACTCTCTCACCATGACGTACATGTGACTGTCCCTGGACGAGCTGACTAACTCCCTGAACTCTCTCACTATGACGTACATGTGACTGTCCCTGGAAGAGCTGACTAACTTCCTCAACTCTCTCACTATGACGTACATGTGACTGTCCCTGGAAGAGCTGACTAACTTCCTCAACTCTCTCACTATGACGTACATGTGACTGTCCCTGGAAGAGCTGACTAACTTCCTCAACTCTCTCACTATGACGTACATGTGACTGTCCCTGGAAGAGCTGACTAACTTCCTCAACTCTCTCACTATGACGTACATGTGACTGTCCCTGGAAGAGCTGACTAACTTCCTCAACTCTCTCACTATGACGTACATATGACTGTCCCTGGAAGAGCTGACTAACTTCCTCAACTCTCTCACTATGACGTACATGTGACTGTCCCTGGAAGAGCTGACTAACTTCCTCAACTCTCTCACCATGACGTACATGTGACTGTCCCTGGAAGAGCTGACTAACTTCCTCAACTCTCTCACCATGACGTACATGTGACTGTCCCTGGAAGAGCTGACTAACTTCCTCAACTCTCTCACTATGACGTACATGTGACTGTCCCTGGAAGACCTGACTAACTTCCTCAACTCTCTCACCATGACGTACATGTGACTGTCCCTGGAAGAGCTGACTAACTTCCTCAACTCTCTCACTATGACGTACATGTGACTGTCCCTGGAAGAGCTGACTAACTTCCTCAACTCTCTCACTATGACG
>NC_091336.1:12852209-12872209 GCF_038502225.1 Cherax quadricarinatus
AACACTGGTGCTACTACAACACTGGTGCTACTACAACACTGGTGCTACTACAACACTGGTGCTACTACAACACTGGTGCTACTACAACACTGGTGCTACTACAACACTGGTGCTACTACAACACTGGTGCTACTACAACACTGGTGCTACTACAACACTGGTGCTACTACAACACTGGTGCTACTACAACACTGGTGCTACTACAACACTGGTGCTACTACAACACTGGTGCTACTACAACACTGGTGCTACTACAACACTGGTGCTACTACAACACTGGTGCTACTACAACACTGGTGCTACTACAACACTGGTGCTACTACAACACTGGTGCTACTACAACACTGGTGCTACTACAACACTGGTGCTACTACAACACTGGTGCTACTACAACACTGGTGCTACTACAACACTGGTGCTACTACAACACTGGTGCTACTACAACACTGGTGCTACTACAACACTGGTGCCACTACAACACTGGTGCCACTACAACACTGGTGCTACTACAACACTGGTGCCACTACAACACTGGTGCTACTACAACACTGGTGCCACTACAACACTGGTGCCACTACAACACTGGTGCCACTACAACACTGGTGCTACTACAACACTGGTGCTACTACAACACTACAACACTGGTGCTACTACAACACTGGTGCTACTACAACACTGGTGCTACTACAACACTGGTGCTACTACAACACTGGTGCTACTACAACACTGGTGCTACTACAACACTGGTGCTACTACAACACTGGTGCTACTACAACACTGGTGCTACTACAACACTGGTGCTACTACAACACTGGTGCTACTACAACACTGGTGCTACTACAACACTGGTGCCACTACAACACTGGTGCCACTACAGCACTGGTGCCACTACAACACTGGTGCTACTACAACACTGGTGCTACTACAACACTGGTGTTACTACAACACTGGTGCCACTACAAGACTTGTGCTACTACAACACTGGTGCTACTACAACACTGGTGCTACTACAACACTGGTGCTACTACAACACTGGTGCTACTACAACACTGGTGCTACTACAACACTGGTGCTACTACAACACTGGTGCCACTACAACACTGGTGCTACTACAACACTGGTGCTACTACAACACTGGTGCTACTACAACACTGGTGCCACTACAACACTGGTGCTACTACAACACTGGTGCTACTACAACACTGGTGCTACTACAACACTGGTGCCACTACAACACTGGTGCCACTACAGCACTGGTGCCACTACAACACTGGTGCTACTACAACACTGGTGCTACTACAACACTGGTGCTACTACAACACTGGTGCCACTACAAGACTTGTGCTACTACAACACTGGTGCTACTACAACACTGGTGCTACTACAACACTGGTGCTACTACAACACTGGTGCTACTACAACACTGGTGCTACTACAACACTGGTGCTACTACAACACTGGTGCCACTACAACACTGGTGCTACTACAACACTGGTGCTACTACAACACTGGTGCTACTACAACACTGGTGCCACTACAACACTGGTGCTACTACAACACTGGTGCTACTACAACACTGGTGCTACTACAACACTGGTGCCACTACAACACTGGTGCCACTACAGCACTGGTGCCACTACAACACTGGTGCTACTACAACACTGGTGCTACTACAACACTGGTGCTACTACAACACTGGTGCTACTACAGCACTGGTGCTACTACAACACTGGTGTTACTACAACACTGGTGTTACTACAACACTGGTGCTACTACAACACTGGTGCTACTACAACACTGGTGCTACTACAACACTGGTGCCACTACAAGACTTGTGCTACTACAACACTGGTGCTACTACAACACTGGTGCTACTACAACACTGGTGCTACTACAACACTGGTGCTACTACAACACTGGTGCTACTACAACACTGGTGCTACTGCAACACTGGTGCTACTACAACACTGGTGCTACTACAACACTGGTGCTACTACAACACTGGTGCTACTACAACACTGGTGTTACTACAACACTGGTGCTACTACAACACTGGTGCTACTACAACACTGGTGCTACTACAACACTGGTGTTACTACAACACTGGTGCTACTACAACACTGGTGCTACTACAACACTGGTGCTACTACAACACTGGTGCCACTACAACACTGGTGCCACTACAGCACTGGTGCCACTACAACACTGGTGCTACTACAACACTGGTGCTACTACAACACTGGTGCTACTACAACACTGGTGCTACTACAGCACTGGTGCTACTACAACACTGGTGTTACTACAACACTGGTGTTACTACAACACTGGTGCTACTACAACACTGGTGCTACTACAACACTGGTGCTACTACAACACTGGTGCTACTACAACACTGGTGCTACTACAACACTGGTGCTACTACAACACTGGTGCTACTACAACACTGGTGCTACTACAACACTGGTGCTACTACAACACTGGTGCTACTACAACACTGGTGGTGGTACTACAACACTAGTGATGGTAGTACTACAACACTGGTGGTATTACAACACTGGTGGTAGTACAACAACACTGGTGGTACTACTACAACACTGGTGGTACTACTGCAACACTGATGATGATGGTGCTACAACACTGGTGGTACTACAACACTGGTGGTAGTACTACAACACTGGTGGTACTACAACACTGGTGCCACTACAGCACTGGTGCCACTACAACACTGGTGCTACTACAACACTGGTGCTACTACAACACTGGTGCTACTACAACACTGGTGCTACTACAGCACTGGTACCACAACAACGCTGGTGCCACTACGACGTTGGTGCCAACACTGGTGGCACCAGTGTTGGCACCAATAAAATATCCTTCTTGAAAGACATGTCAGCTTGGTATGGGTAGTTTAGATGGGGCTGTCTTGGAAGACAGTGCTCCAGGGGGTGCTAGTGTTGTCCTGTGTATGTACACTGATAGGTGTATGTCTCTCTCTCTCTGTATATACACTGATATGTGTATGTCTCTCTCTGTGTGTATATATACACAGATAGGTGTATGTCTCTCTCTCTCTGTGTATATACAATGATAGGTGTATGTCTCTCTCTGTATATACACTGATAAGTGTATGTCTCTCTCTGTGTGTATGCACACTAATAGGTGTGTGTCTCTCTCTCTGTATATACACTTATAGGTGTATGTCTCTCAGTGTATATACAATAATAGGTGTACGTCTCTCTCTCTGTGTATATACACTGATGGGTGCATGTCTCTCTCTCTCTCTGTATATACACTGATAGGTGTATGTCTCTCTCTCTCTCTGTGTATATACACTGATAGGTGTATGTCTCTCTCTCTCTCTCTGTATATACACTGATAGGTGTATGTCTCTCTCTCTCTCTCTGTATATACACTGATAGGTGTATGTCTCTCAGTGTATATACAATGATAGGTGTACGTCTCTCTCTTTCTGTATATACTCTGATAGGTGTATGTCTCTCTCTCTCTCTGTATATACACTGATAGGTGTATGTCTCTCAGTGTATATACAATGATAGGTGTATGTCTCTCTTTGTGTATATACACTGATAGGTGTATGTCTCTCTCTGTGTATATACACTGATAGGTGTATGTCTCTCTGTCTCTGTGTATATACACTGATAGGTGTATGTCCCTCTCTCTCTGTGTATATACACTGATAGGTGTATGTCTCTCTCTCTCTCTCTCTGTATATACACTGATAGGTGTATGTCTCTCTCTCTCTGTGTATATACACTGATAGGTGTATGTCTCTCTGTGTATATACACTGATAGGTGTATGTCTCTCAGTGTATATATATACTGAGCCATACACTGAAAGGTGTATATCTGGGTGTAGATACACTGAAAGTTGTCTCTCAGCGTATGTACACAAGAGATGTCACTTTCTCAGGATATATATACATTGACAGATTACTTTTAAATCCCATTTTAATAATAAAGTTGTCTTGACTAGTGGTGAACAGGTGACATGCAGCCATAATGACCCTCGTGTGATCGATCGGCTTGAAACCCCATCAACCAATTACTCTCAGTTACAGACACATCTCCAGCCAGACGCATCCCTGGTCAGGCACATCCCTAGCCAGACACATCTCCATCGAAACATCCCGGTCAAGACATCTCCCCGCGGCCCGGTCTCAGACCAAGCCTCCTTTTTGATAGTCTGAACACTCTGACTAGACACTCATCAACACTACAGTTCGGATGTAAACAATACACAAATCAACATTAAAGTACCGTCGTACACCTCACATACTGGAGACAAAACATATACACAGCTTCGAGAGAAGGTACGATCAGGTCTTGGAGGTTATGAAATAATAACGGCTGTCGATAAGAGTTCAGAGGTGGGACCAGGAACTATGCATCAACTGAAACTAGCAGGGTATAACTGAGTACAATTAGCTGAATAAAACTAAGTACAACTAGGTGAGTACAGAGCAGTGCTGCCTTTCTGTTTTACAGCGCAGCCAAGATCAACTTGTAGATAACTTTTTGCTGCATTGTACTTACCTAATTGTGGTTGCAGGGGTCAAGTCGTATCTCATGGCCCCGCTTCTTCAGTGGTCGCTACTGTGTGTGTGTGTGTCAGAGGCAGAATGAATACAAGTCAGGAATGTGGTCTGACCTACATTCTGAATACCATACGTTGTAATGTCTTCATCATCCACCATAAAAACACGCTTTATTGCATCGTAAACTGCACGTACGATGCCCTTTACGTCAGGATTAGAATCCTTGTACCTTCTCCGCCTCACAAGATGTACTCAGCTTGTATAGTCTCTCTCTCCGCCTCCTCCCAAGATGACCTCAGCATCTTAAAGCCTCTCCACCTCCTCCCCGCCGCTACGTTAACCTTTAGTAAAGATAAATAGGTGAGAAAACTTACACACAGGCATACACAAATATTTATGGTTTAGAGAGAAACTGTGACGTTCTATTTACATGATCCTCATGTTCATAAATTATGTTGCTAATGCCGCCTATGATCTCCAACGAAGATGTTGTCGCTGCTGATACAACCTCCACACTCTCTCTAACCCTGACACCACCACTCTCAACATTCTAGCATAGCAGCATCTAAAAATATACAAGTGTGTATATCCACCACAAGGTCTCACTGTGTATATTAACAACCTAGTACACACAAGAAATTCACACTACTGAAGAGGGTCTCAAGAATGATAGCAAAAGTATACAGTACTCATCATCTGCTTCGTCTCCACTTGGGTTTGTTCGTGTAATATAAATTTCTCTTCGTTAGTCCTCACGCTAAGGGTCAGGCCGATTTAAGAATTAATTTAAAGTAATCAAATAATAGTAATAGATCAGTCTTATTTTAGTTCACTACAATAATTTTACAAAGTATTATTCGTTTATTCAATAGCTGCAATATAGATTTAATGTAGAATAATTCCCCAACATAAATATGACTTATTTATATTGAAAGTAAATAACTGACCAATAACAAGTCGATATAACAAGCGCTGGTGCTCTTTTGGTTAGATGTTTAGCGCCACATAATTCAGGCACGTGTGAGTATCTTTGGTTGAAAGACCTACCAAGGCCGCCTGGTTACTCCCCCCCCCCCCCCCGTCAAAGGTAATTGACAGCTTCCTAAACCAGTTACTTCCCAAACTTTACGCTCTAACGTCTTCACGAGGGACATAGAGGCAGTAATCCGCCTGATAATAACAACAATAATAAATATTTCTCGAGAAAATGCAGCAGTTTATGACTGTGTATATAAACTAAGTTTACCTTAATCCCTATTTAAGAAATTATAGTGAGAAATACATCATGTAAGAAAAAGATCATCCGTGTGTATGACTGGTGATGTATAGGTTACCTGCAACCTTACTGATGCTTTGTGAAGTCGACAGGCTTGAAACTCAGTTAATCAACTAATAGAGGGAGACATTTTTAATTAAAAATAAAGCTGAGGTACAAATGTAATTCTGAATCTAAAAGGTAAAAGTTTAATGGCCAATTAAGGAGTTGAACAAAAAACTTTTTCAGGGATATGCAGCGAACACCATTTTTACAAGCTTCTTATTAGAAACTTTTTTTTTTATTCAAAGTGTGACAATTATCTCACATTTTTGTTTACACTGAGTTTTTATTAAGGTTCAGGAAAACATGAGGAATATGAAAGAGATATTTGTATAGTGTGATGCCTGTGTTATATTGCAGTATTCTTTAATCCCTAAGATAGGAATGGTAATAAATTCTCAGTGTATACCTACAGATACACGAGTTTGAGTGTATATAACACGCTAAAACCAGTTTCCTTGGCCTGGAGATATTTATCTGGGGATTGCGTGAACGAACTCACTGATGCGTGATGCCTAACTAGATAAACTGTGAGTTACCTAACATCGTTCCATCTCCTCTGCAGCTAACTAAAGTAGGTATCCGGCATTACAAACAGCTAACTAGACAAGAGATATCAGCCGTTACCGTCATCTATTAACATAACAGAGAAAGACAAATAAAAAAAAAAGCCAGTGCGCAATATACCCAGAACTACGTAAAGGAACTGGATGAAACACAATGGAATATGAACAGGAATCTGAACATGCACCTAAGCTAGTGACAGACGTACGATGCAACCATAACAAAGTCTAAGTTTGTTTACCTTGGTTTTTGACACTCGTTATATATTTCCCTGTTCAGCTTTAATTATGATGTTGTAAAAGAGAAGGTTAACTCCCGATATTAGCTGTGTTGTAATATTTTTGGTGCCTTGGTTCCTATCCGTACGACAAGTTGGCAGAGAATGAGATACCAGTGATGCGGCGCCAAAGGCGGAGTTGTGCGAGGACTGTCATAGGGGTTCTACGCTGTTAGTAGGCGTTTCGCCTTCACTGAATCGTATGCACAAACATTTTAACTATTTTTACATGTTTACAAGCACTTATTTTCCGTCTGGGACGATTTATGGCGACAACAAAGCCTTCTTGAAATAGAAAGCTGCACACAACTGAATATAATCTCATGTTTATTAATTTATACGGGAATAATAAACAAAATCACTAAACCTATACGGAATTACATGACTTCTGCCCTTGATGCCACGCATGAGGCTTATGATCCAAGGAATTGGACTTAGCTTCCCCTTCCTTGGATCGAGTCTGATTGCTTCTCATTCCTGTATCTATTTTCTGGCCGGACTCCGGGAGTAGAAACATTTGGAATCATGGAAAGTGATGGTTGACCCTGTAAGATATTTCAGCGCTCCACCCGTGAATAAAATATTCGTTTCCTCTTTCCTCTGTTTACTGACTTCTCTCAACGTCAGCCAGCTTGTCTGATATTAATATTTCTGGAGTATTTACCTAAGCATGTTATCTATGACTGCCTAAATGATCTACACTGGCTAAGTGCATCACGTATCGATTCAGTTACCTGGAGTTTCCTGGAGAGAGTTCCGGGGGTCAACGCCCCCGCGGCCCGGTCTGTGACCAGGCCTCCTGGTGGATCAGAGCCTGATCAACCAGGCTGTTGCTGCTGGCTGCACGCAAACCAACGTACGAGCCACAGCCCGGCTGGTCAGGAACCGACTTTAGGTGCTTGTCCAGTGCCAGCTTGAAGACTGCCAGGGGTCTGTTGGTAATCCCCCTTATGTATGCTGGGAGGCAGTTGAACAGTCTCGGGCCCCTGACACTTATTGTATGGTCTCTTAACGTGCTAGTGACACCCCTGCTTTTCATTGGGGGGATGTTGCATCGTCTGCCAAGTCTTTTGCTTTCGTAGTGAGTGATTTTCGTGTGCAAGTTCGGTACTAGTCCCTCTAGGATTTTCCAGGTGTATATAATCATGTATCTCTCCCGCCTGCGTTCCAGGGAATACAGGTTTAGGAACCTCAAGCGCTCCCAGTAATTGATGTGTTTTATCTCCGTTATGCGCGCCGTGAAGGTTCTCTGTACATTTTCTAGGTCAGCAATACAAACACTGTGTGCACTTTGTTAAGTTGTGCTGGTTGGGGGTCCTAGTTCTCTCCGCGTCGTAGTTATCATTGTTGAACGTCATGTTGGACGTTCAACTTCATATTGCACGGTGTACGTCATGCAACTTCATATTGCACGGTGTACGTCATGCAACTTCATATTGCACGGTGTACGTCATGCAACTTCATATTGCACGGTGTATGTCATGCAACTTCATATTGCACGGTGTACGTCATGCAACTTCATATTGCACGGTGTACGTCATGCAACTTCATATTGCACAGTGTACGTCATGCAACTTCATATTGCACGGTGTACGTCATGCAACTTCATATTGCACAGTGTACGTCATGCAACTTCATATTGCACGGTGTACGTCATGCAACTTCATATTGCACGGTGTACGTCATGCAACTTCATATTGCACGGTGTACGTCATGCAACTTCATATTGCACGGTGTACGTCATGCAACTTCATATTGCACGGTGTACGTCATGCAACTTCATATTGCACGGTGTACGTCATGCAACTTCATATTGCACGGTGTACGTCATGCAACTTCATATTGCACAGTGTAGGTCATGCAACTTCATATTGCACGGTGTACGTCATGCAACTTCATATTGCACAGTGTAGGTCATGCAACTTCATATTGCACGGTGTACGTCATGCAACTTCATATTGCACGGTGTACGTCATGCAACTTCATATTGCACAGTGTAGGTCATGCAACTTCATATTGCACGGTGTACGTCATGCAACTTCATATTGCACGGTGTACGTCATGCAACTTCATATTGCACAGTGTAGGTCATGCAACTTCATATTGCACGGTGTACGTCATGCAACTTCATATTGCACGGTGTAGGTCATGCAACTTCATATTGCACAGTGTAGGTCATGCAACTTCATATTGCACGGTGTACGTCATGCAACTTCATATTGCACGGTGTAGGTCATGCAACTTCATATTGCACAGTGTAGGTCATGCAACTTCATATTGCACGGTGTACGTCATGCAACTTCATATTGCACGGTGTATGTCATGCAACTTCATATTGCACAGTGTAGGTCATGCAACTTCATATTGCACGGTGTATGTCATGCAACTTCATATTGCATGGTGTACGTCATGCAACTTCATATTGCACGGTGTACGTCATGCAACTTCATATTGCACGGTGTATGTCATGCAACTTCATATTGCACAGTGTATGTCATGCAACTTCATATTACACGGTGAACGTCATGTTGGACGTGGAACTTCATATTACACGGTGAATGTCATGTTGAACTTCATATTACACGGTGAATGTCATGTTGAACTTCATATTACACGGTGAATGTCATGTTGAACTTCATATTACACGGTGAATGTCATGTTGAACTTCATATTACACGGTGAATGGCATGTTGAACTTCATATTACACGGTGAATGTCATGTTGAACTTCATATTACACGGTGAATGGCATGTTGAACTTCATATAACACGGTGAATGGCATGTTGAACTTCATATAACACGGTGAATGGCATGTTGAACTTCATATAACACGGTGAATGGCATGTTGAACTTCATATAACACGGTGAATGGCATGTTGAACTTCATATTACACGGTGAACGTCATGCTGGACATTGAATTTCATATTGCACGGTGAACGTCATGTTGGATGTTGTGACGTGAACGTCTTGTCTGATATTGAACGTCATGTTTGACGGAGATATCTGATTACTTTTTCCACTTATACTGAGGCGACCTTCAATGCTTGTTTTCGTGTCGTCTGCAGATGACGAGTCTGAAGTTCGTAGGTTTGTCTACTATGATTGTGAGTAACAGCAAAGGTGCCACATGTGTGTCTTGTGTCTTGCGAAGGTGCCACAAGAGTGTCTTGTGGTACTAAAGTGCGCGTAACAGTTAAAGTGCCACAAGTGTGTCTTGTGGTACTAAAGTGTGAGTAACATAAGGTGCCACAAGTGTGTCTTGTGGTACTAAGATTTTTACTGAGCTCAGACTGGGTTTCACTTGGTTGACGTTCAGTCTTTACAAGTGCTCTGTTTGAAAGTTGAATATCCACCTCCCACCTTTACATGTTTATACTTCTGACCTCATTTTTAAAGCTATCACAATATGGTTACAGTATTCTATCAATTTTGCTATGTCTCTGCATTTATCATATGCATTTATATCCTTCAATGTTCCCGTGAGTTTGCTACAGTGGATTGACAGTGGTTAGACAGGGTAATCCTGTTCAAAAGCCATGTTAACCACCTAGCAGTGAAGTTTATACTGTCGACAATGCAGGGGTACGTATGGGAAACCTTACTGGAGATGATGAACTGTGTAGGATTGAAAGATTTCCCAGTCAGAGTCCAGTGAGAAAGGGGTTGAGAAGGCAAAATAACTTAACATATGAGTGCAATGTCTCACCAAAAAGAAGACAACTTAATAGGTCATACCAGCCAAGTAAATCAGCAATGTGACTAGTACTCTGAGTTGGATGAGGAAGTGGTGGAGGCAACCTCAACATACAGCCTCAAGAGTTGATAAGGACTAAGAGGCTATAAATAAGTAGTACCATTAGAGTAATCCAAGGGACAGGGCCAGGAGCTGAGACTAGATGCACGAAAGTAGACAAAGACAAGGTTAGCAGCGAGTAGTAGCTAAGAGGAGAAACGGAGAAAATGGTAGCTAGCGCAGTGATAAACAGAAGCTATCCCACAGCAATATAGGCAAGAAAAAGAATTAGGTAATAAGGCTGATAATGTCAACGAAAATTTTTAATAGCAAATAATAGAAAGGAAAGTAAGGTACCGAACAGAAAATATAAGGTCCTTACAGGTAAAAAGATATTGGAGAGATGACAACTCCATAAATACTGGTAGACTTCTAAACAGCCAATGAAGAAACAATGGGGCAACAAATGAAGAAGTATTGGGAAAACAGAGCTGGAAACTACAAAAGTTATGTGGGGTTAGATGAAATATTTACTTGAGTGTTAGAACCCGAGGTGCTATGTGAATCAAGAACAGTGATACATTACAAGTCAGTAGAACCAACAACAATGATATATTCTAGAGAATATCTGTAGAGACGAAGCATCATCTTGCGAAGAGACAGAGGAGGTATTAAATCACAACCCAAAATCTGTCATGCATGCTATACCCTGTATTGGCAAAGAAAGAGATTGGTGGCCCACTTGAAAAGTGGTTTAAGGGAAAACAACATAGCTCAGGGAAGAGAAAATCTTTTCCCATGAAACTAGCAGAGATTTACAAGAGAATCACAAAAATCAAATAAGAGAAAGGTGGAATGGCTGCATGTTCTTGGACTGAATTTTTTAATAACTAGGAAGCACCTTGGTCATGGAAGGCATTCAGGCTTGATATAAGGAAAGGGGAGATTAAGTCCAGGTTCTTGGATAAATGACCTCTCACCAGCATCAAGGTACTTCCCTCGAGAGGCTCGACTGCATGGCTGTCCTTGGAAAGATACCCCCACCAGGGACTGAACAACAAACTATATGATCGAGCACTGATGAGAGGAAAACATCAGATGCTCCAAGGAACAATACTTGTTGTGTGTTACAATGGTAGTAAAAACATTGTATTTAACTATAATACAAGAAGGCAGATGCTAATCTGGCTGACACTCCACCACTTGAGAGCTGGCGTCTCCGTGTCTCACAAACTTTATCTGCTACAATCGGCCGACGCCTCAACAACTTATCTTATCTGTAAATGATTAGGCCTAGCAAGCCTCTAGTTACCAGCCTCTCAGGTTGTACCGACAGTAGTAAAGGCATATGTATTCAGCTTTAGTCATATTATTGTATTCATAAGGAAGCAGTAAACTCGTAGGAATTATGGAGCAAATTTATCAGAATATCATATAAATGAAGGTTTGCAATACCGACAGGTTGGTTAATAACAGCTCTTCTACCTCCAGTGTTTTACTCATTTGTATTCGACTGAAGAAGCCTGTTGTACAGACCAAAGTTGTCATCAATAAAGATTTTCAAGTGTTGAACATGTGCTTTATTCATCACCTTTATCAGAATGTTGAGTCAGGATGAGTAATGAATATAATGTGATATACAGTAACAGTGGCCTCAATCACCAGCTATGGATTATGTAGCAATTTTTGTTTCAATACTCATTGCACCGTCATGGCGCCAGGGTACCCCTGCACCGTCATGGCGCCAGGGTACCCCTGCACCGTCATGGCGCCAGGGTACCCCTGCACCATCATGCCGCCAGGGTACCCCTGCACCGTCATGGCGCCAGGGTACCCCTGCACGGTCATGGCGCCAGGGTACCCCTGCACCTTCATGGTGCCAGGGTACCCTTGCACCGTCATGGCGCCAGGGTACTCCTGCACCGTCATGGTGCCAGGGTACCCCTGCACCGTCATGGTGCCAGTGTGCCCCTGCACCGTCATGGTGCCAGTGTGCCCCTGCACCGTCATGGTGCCAGGGTACCCCTGCACCGTCATGGTGCCAGGGTACCCTTGCACCGTCATGGCGCCAGGGTACCCCTGCACCGTCATGGCGCCAGGGTACCCCTGCACCGTCATGGTGCCAGGGTACCCCTGCACCGTCATGGTGCTAGTGTACCCCTGCACCGTCATGGCGCCAGGGTACCCCTGCACCGTCATGGCGCCAGGGTACCCCTGCTCCGTCATGGCGCCAGGGTACCCCTGCACCGTCATGGCGCCAGGGTACCCCTGCACCGTCATGGCGCCAGGGTAGCCCTGCAGCGTCATGGCGCCAGGGTACCCCTGCACCGTCATGGCGCCAGGGTACCCCTGCACCGTCATGGCGCCAGGGTACCCCTGCACCGTCATGGTGCCAGGGTACTCTTGCACCGTCATGGCGCCAGGGTACCCCTGCACCGTCATGGTGCTAGTGTACCCCTGCACCGTCATGGCGCCAGGGTACCCCTGCACCGTCATGGCGCCAGGGTACCCCTGCTCCGTCATGGCGCCAGGGTACCCCTGCACCGTCATGGCGCCAGGGTACCCCTGCACCGTCATGGCGCCAGGGTACCCCTGCACCGTCAGGGTGCCAGGGTACCCCTGCACCGTCACGGTGCCAGGGTACTCCTGCACCGTCAGGGTGCCAGGATACCCCTGCACCGTCAGGGCGCCAGGGTACCCCTGCGCCGTCAGGGTGCTAGGGTACCCCTGCACCGTCATGGCGCTAGGGTATCCCTGCACTATCATGGCGCCAGGGTACCGCTGCACCGTCATGGCGCCAGGGTACCCCTGCTCCGTCATGGCGCCAGGGTACCCCTGCACCGTCATGGCGCCAGGGTACCCCTGCACCGTCATGGCGCCAGGGTACCCCTGCACCGTCATGGTGCCAGGGTACTCTTGCACCGTCATGGCGCCAGGGTACCCCTGCACCGTCATGGTGCTAGTGTACCCCTGCACCGTCATGGCGCCAGGGTACCCCTGCACCGTCATGGCGCCAGGGTAGCCCTGCACCGTCATGGCGCCAGGGTACCCCTGCACCGCCATGGTGCCAGGGTGCCCCTGCACCGTCACGGTGCCAGGGTACCCCTGCACCGTCATGGTGCCAGGGTACCCCTGCTCGGTCATGGCGCCAGGGTACCCCTGCACCGTCATGGCGCCAGGGTACCCCTGCACCGTCATGGCGCCAGGGTACCCCTGCACCGTCATGGCGCCAGGGTACCTCTGCACCGTCATGGTGCCAGAGTACCCTTGCACCGTCATGGCGCCATGGTACCCCTGCACCGTCATGGCGCCAGGGTACCCCTGCACCGTCATGGTGCCAGTGTGCCCCTGCACCGTCATGGCGCCAGGGTACCCCTGCACCTTCATGGCGCCAGGGTACCCCTGCTCCGTCATGGCGCCAGGGTACCCCTGCACCGTCATGGCGCCAGGGTACCCCTGCACCGTCAGGGTGCCAGGGTACCCCTGCACCGTCAGGGCGCCAGGGTACCCCTGCACCGTCACGGTGCCAGGGTACTCCTGCACCGTCAGGGTGCCAGGATACCCCTGCACCGTCAGGGCGCCAGGGTACCCCTGCGCCGTCAGGGCGCTAGGGTACCCCTGCACCGTCATGGCGCTAGGGTATCCCTGCACCATCATGGCGCCAGGGTACCGCTGCACCGTCATGGCGCCAGGGTACCCTTGCACCGTCATGGCGCCAGGGTACCCCTGCACCGTCATGGTGCCAGGGTACCCCTGTACCATGCAGTGTAGGGATGCCACTGCCTGACTGACCATCATGGTGCAGGTGAGATAGTTACACCCAGGTAATCTACATTGGAGGTTTTAAGTTGCCTTCTTAACACCATTTCTTGCCTGTGATTTGTTTGTGACTTGTTTCTGGAGCTGGAGTAAATTTAGTCGTCACCTTTTTGCTAGGCAATCTAGTAAGAAAACTATTGTGGAAGCTACGTTTCGCTCACCACATTGGCAAACCTTCTGGCAAACGAAACGTAGTTGAAGCAAATGTTTTATTATCTGAACGGGTATATTTACGATTATATTTCTGAGATTAGTTTAATTAGTCAGACTAGGAGCGTGCCTCGCGCCTCAATGTTAACAGCTGTGGTCAAGTCCAGGTTAAAGCCTCGTGGACACTTCATAATTAATGTTACAAATTGATAAAGAACACGCATGTGGCTGGTATAAGAAATGGAGGTCTGGTGATGGACCGGCCCGCGGTAGTGTTGACCCCACCATAAGCTAATACCCACATATCTATCCACATTATCTCTTCTCTCAAATAATTTTTAGATCATACATTTATAGTATTTGTAATTTTTTGGGGTGGGGAGGGGGCTAAATTTTTTAGAAAAGTTAAAAAAACCAAGAGATTGGGAGCCTCTGGAGACTTGAAGAGATTGGTAGGTTGATTTCCCTGGGCTGGGCTGACCTGGTGAAGCTACTTGGATGGTACAGGTCACTAGAGGGAGATCAAAAGCCTCGTGACACACACTTATCACCACTCACACTGACACATACTACACGCTAACTCAAACTGAAATTGGATCTGAACTCGCACACGAATTTCGCCTGGAATTTCACTGGAAAGACTTTTTAGCTTTCCAGTTATCTAACAATATTAAGCATGTTAGCAGTGCGCTGTTATAGTCTATATGAAATTTAGATGGTGGGAAAACTCTTGAGTGGTAACTGAAGTCAGGTAACGGCTTGACAAAGCTCCTGGAGAGCGAAACGTTGCCACAATATAATGTTGCATTAGTTGTGCATTTGTCCTTCTACCTAACATTGTCGGTAATTCTGTAAACATTATTACAACTTAAATCAGCTTCTGAAGACATAACTCATTTATAAAAACATTTATATAAACATTATATAAACACTCTACATACACTAATGAAATGATATAATCATTAAAAGCGCTAAACCCGAATGGATCATATAGAGGTATGGATAGAGGTCCGTGAAGGATCGGGGTGTGAGAAGGGTAGGGGTGTGAGAGGGGTAAGGGTGTGAGAGGGGTAAGGGTGTGAGAGGTGTAAGGGTGTGAGAGGGGTAAGGGTGTGAGAGGTGTAAGGGTGTGAGAGGGGTAAGGGTGTGAGAGGGTTGGGGTTAACGAAGGTGTGGGGTTAGTGAGAATGTAAAATTTAAATCAAAGTGCAATAAATCAGTTTCCATTAAAAATCAGAGTGTCTGAATTAAAGGTGGCACTTTCAGTGTGGAGGTCAGTGTAAGGGCGTTGTAGACGTCGAAAGTGAATCCTGTGTGCCTGCTGATAGACAGGACATGACTCACGAAATCGCAATGACACGATTACAAACAAAACATACCACGGGTGGGGTTAAAACCTGCGATCAGTGTCTCAAAACTCCAGACCGTCGCGTTAGCCACTGGGCCAGCTAGCTTCAGTAAGATTCATCCAGCCAGGTATATTTCTACACCATAGGAAGGTTAGCATCGGCACCACTGCGGGAGATTCGTCTGTAAAAACTTGCATTCGTGGTCACAGTGGTGCCTATGCTAACCTTCGTATGGTGTAGAAATATACCTAGTTGGATGAATCTTATTGAAGCTAGCTGGCCCAGTGGCTAACGCGACGGTCTGGAGTTTTGAGACACTGATCGCAGGTTCTAACCCCTACCCGTGGTATGTTTTTTTTTTTTTAAACGGGACAGTCTATTAAGATATGGTAGACTGACGGTGCGACCTGACAGTCCTTGGAGAATGGTGCTGGTCCTTTCTCCACGAGGTATCTAAGTGAGTCATGCGTGTCCAGGATGTAAGCGTGAAAATGCAGTTCCACAAACCTAACAGCAGTGGGAAGAAGATGGCCGGAACCTCAGTCGTGATTTGATAGAAAAGAGTTTGTTGTGATGTAATTCTCACTAGCGTTGCTGCCAGGAGTTGCGTCGTTAAGAGAGCACTGTTACGAACATAACCTGTACATCACTTGGTTATAATGCTTCTCGTAACAAATTCGTAAAAAGAACAGGATTATTACGTCTAGGGGTCATCATACACTGGACTCACTTATAGAAGAAATGGAATCTTTCTAGTTTGTTTGTTTTATTAACAACATTAATAATACTAAGGATTCCATAATGGATTAAATCATTCCATCTTTACAACAGACCTTCTCATGTCGTAAACACTATGAGCATAACATATCACTAGCTCTTATCACATCACTGTAAAAACTTCAATATTTACAAAAGGCTCTAGACAGTTTCTGAACTCATTTTCAATGAGTCAAAAGATATAGATATATGTGCATACACTGGCGTTTTTTTTTTAAATCTTAAAGACAACACTGATACCAACAATAGAGCTCTTCCTCGGGGACCATTCTACAATAACTCCTACAATAATCCTACCTATGTACAAAGCTAAACCATTTATGGCCAGATAATATTTTAAAGAGTAAATTCATTTTAGCTATTAATGGAAATACTCCTGAATACAATATTAAGTGAGAAAGCCAAATAACACATAGAAATATATCGTCTCTTTCTTAAAATGAGCAAGGGGCGGAACAAGAGCAGAAAAATAACGAGAGAAAGGAATACGTGAGCGAGAGGCTGTGTCTGCTTGTTCACTGCCCGGAATATCGCTGTGTCCTGGGGCCCACAAAAAAAAAAAAAAAAAAAACTTTGTATTTACTAAAGATGTGACATAAAAACTGTATACGAAGGACGATGAACTAAGTGAAAATCAAATTTGTTGATAGTTTGTAATGCACTCTGGGAGTCTGAAGCAACATATTGATGGGAAATTGACCGAATGGTTAACCACAGCAATATTGAGAAGAAGTCCATATATAATGTTACAAAGTCAGTACAAAGTAAGTTACATAAACTGTTAAGACTATCATATAAATGCAGTTCAAAATTAAGTTAGCTTCAATAATCTCATCAAAAATACTTGTATAATTATAATTTATAATTGTGTATGTCAGTGTTGATAATGTATTATTATACAAGTCAAGAAAAAAACTTAAGTTTTGAACAGCCAAAAAAAAACTGTGCCAGCTGCAGTTTGCATTGAGAGAAAAAATACATAAAGAAATAAGAAAAAAAATAATAATTTAAAAACGAGAGAGATTATTTAAGAGTGTGCTTACGTTGCTTCCCCAGGAAAGTGACAACACATTAATTAACACATCTCACCGTCTACCAACCTTGACTTAACATTTTCAGGCCAACATTGTTCATTACTTGTCCAACACTTCATTTATCCTCGCTAACACCTTGTGATTTTCTTTCCAAAACTTTCTACTCTCCCTCCAACACCTATTTTCACGAGTAAGACATAATAAGACATTTGCAACATTTAAGGGGTGGGTCCCCTCAAGGGAGGTTCCTTGATGCTGGTGAGGGGCTCTTGATCTAGGGAATTGGATCTGCTTTCCAGCTCCTTGAATTAAGCCTGAATACCTTCCACATCCTCCCATAGACGCTGTATAATCCTATGGGTTTAGCGCTTCCCCATGATTATAATAATAATAATAATAATAATAATAATAATAATAATAATAATAATAATAATAATAATAATAATAATAATAATAATAATAAAGGAACTAAGAGGCACGTCAGTTCCCCTGTCTTATAATAATGTTATTCTCCTCTACCCTATAATCTACCTTGTCCATAATTACTATCACATAGGCTTTGTCTGTTTGTTAAGGTGAAGTCTACGATCTTTCCTTAACTCATGGAATAACTTAACAAAAGTTTGAAGACATTTGTGTTGCACACACCTGTGGTCCTCAAACATTTGTTAAGTTATACCATGAGTTAAGGAAACATCCTGGACTTCACCTTACGAAAGTAAACAAAGAAAATGTGATAGTAATTATGGACAAGGTAGATTATAGGAGGAAAATAAATATGATATTAGGAGACAGGGAAACTCACGCGTCTCTTAAATATCTTTATTACGACAATAAAGATACGTCAGTGTTGCACACATGTATCTTCTCTGTATCATATTCATCAACTTGTTTATATTGTACATCATAATATATCTATTTTTCCATCACGCATTCTATAAATTCTCCCGCTAAAATCTTCTATTCTCTTGCCAACACGTTCCATTTTCCCGCCAAAAAATTCTGTTTTCCTGCCAACATTTTTCCAATTTTCCCCCGCCACTGCTTCTCTTCCCCCCCCCCCCACTGCTTCTCTTTTAACCCACCACTGCTTCTCTTTTTCCCGTCACTGCTTCTCTTTTCCCCGTCACTGCTTCTCTTTTCTCCGCCACTGCTTATCTTTTCCCCCGCCACTGCTTCTCTTTTCCCCGTCATTGCTTCTCTTTTCCCCCGCCAATGCTTCTCTTTTCCCCGTCACTGCTTCTCTTTTCCCCGTCATTGCTTCTCTTTTCCCCGTCACTGCTTCTCTTTTCCCCTGCCACTGCTTCTCTTTTCCCCCGCCACTGCTTCTCTTTTTCCCGCCACTGCTTCTCTTTTCCCCGTCATTGCTTCTCTTTTCCCCCACCACGGTTTCTCTTTTTCCCCCACCACTGCTTCTCTCTTCCCCGCCACTGCTTCTCTCTTCCTCGCCACTGCTTCTCTTTTCCCCACCACGGCTTCTCTCTTCCCCGCAACTGCTTCTTTTTTCCCCGCCACTGCTTCTCTCTTCCCCGCCACTGCTTCTCTCTTCCCCGCCACTGCTTCTCTTTTCCCCGCCACTGCTTCTCTCTTCCCTGCCACTTCTTCTCTTTTCCCCGTCATTGCTTCTCTTTTTTCCCCGCCACGGTTTCTCTTTTTCCCCCACCACTGCTTCTCTCTTCCCCACCACTGCTTCTCTCTTCCCCGCCAATGCTTCTCTTTTCCCCGCCAATGCTTCTCTCTTCCCCGCCACTGCTTCTCTCTTCCCCACCACTGCTTCTCTCTTCCCCACCACTGCTTCTCTCTTCCCTACCACTGCTTCTCTCTTCCCAGCCACTGCTTCTCTTTTCCCCGCCACTGCTTCTCTCTTCCCCGCCACTGCTTCTCTCTTCCCCGCCACTGCTTCTCTTTTCCCCACCACTGCTTCTCTTTTCCCCGCCACTGCTTCTCTCTTCCCCGCCACTGCTTCTCTTTTCCCCACCACTGCTTCTCTTTTTCCCGCCACTGCTTCTCTCTTCCCGGCCACTGTTTCTCTTTTCCCCGCCACTGCTTCTCTCTTCCCCGCCACTGCTTCTCACTTCCCCGCCACTGCTTCTCTTTTCCCCGCCACTGTTTCTCTTTTCCCCGCCACTGCTTCTCTCTTCCCCGCCACTGCTTCTCTCTTCCCCGCCACTGCTTCTCTTTTCCCCGCCACTGCTTCTCTCTTCCCCGCCACTGCTTCTCTCTTCCCCGCCACTGCTTCTCTCTTCCCCGCCACTGCTTCTCTTTTCCCCGCCACTGCTTCTCTTTTCCCCGCCACTGCTTCTCTCTTCCCCGCCACTGCTTCTCTCTTCCCCGCCACTGCTTCTCTTTTCCCCGCCACTGCTTCTCTCTTCCCCGCCACTGCTTCTCTCTTCCCCGCCACTGCTTCTCTCTTCCCCGCCAC